>NC_086451.1:416351139-416553639 GCF_028390025.1 Pseudophryne corroboree
GGGTGCCTGGGAGTCAAAATCAGAAATGTCACTGTGCACAATCATGTCACGAATACTACGTCCTCGTTCATAACAAGGCATTATCCGTTTCTTGGACAAAGATGGTAGGTCAGGGTCAGTTTGAACAATAGGCCAAATACCCTTCACCTTTGACATTAATCTAGTACTGGCAGTTGTATACTGATTCACATAAATCATAGTATATAAACCTGACGATAGTGCTTGAGAGCACTGAAACGTTGTTATATTCATCTGGCTTCCAGAGTCTTTTATTACAACAAGCTGAGTGCCGCACGGTGGTAAATATATTATTGTACATGTGAAGGCACCAGTGCAGCAATATTTTTAATCGTGGAGTGCCGGACCCATGCTTATATATATATATATATATATATTTTTTTTTTTATTTTTTTTTTATTTTTTTTACACATTATATAATAAGATTTTACGCACCGGTAAATCTATTTCTTGTACTCCGTAGTGGATGCTGGGGACTCCGTAAGGACCATGGGGAATAAACGGGCTCCGCAGGAGACTGGGCACTCTAAAGAAAGATTTAGTACTATCTGGTGTGCACTGGCTCCTCCCTCTATGCCCCTCCTCCAGACCTCAGTTAAGGAAACTGTGCCCGGAAGAGCAGACATTATAAGGAAAGGATTTTGGAATCCCGGGTAAGACTCATACCAGCCACATCAATCACACCGTATAACTTGTGATACACTTATCCAGTCAACAGTATGAACAACAACAGGGCATCAACAATGGATGCCAACATAACATAACCCATTATTAAGCAATAACTATATACATGTATTGCAGAAAGTCCGCACTAGGGACGGGCGCCAAGCATCCACTACGGACTACGAGAAATAGATTTACCGGTGAGTAAAATCTTATTTTCTCTAACGTCCTAGTGGATGCTGGGGACTCCGTAAGGACCATGGGGATTATACCAAAGCTCCCAAACGGGCGGGAGAGTGCGGATGACTCTGCAGCACCGAATGAGCAAACTCAAGGTCCTCCTCAGCCAGGGTATCAAACTTGTAGAATTTTGCAAATGTGTTTGAACCCGACCAAGTAGCAGCTCGGCAAAGCTGTAAAGCCGAGACCCCTCGGGCAGCCGCCCAAGAAGAGCCCACCTTCCTTGTGGAATGGGCTTTCACTGATTTTGGATGCGGCAATCTAGCCGCAGAATGAGCCTGCTGAATCGTGTTACAGATCCAGCAGGCAACGGTTTGCTTTGAAGCAGGAGCACCCAACATGTTGGGGGCATACAGGATAAACAGCGAGTCAGTTTTCCTGACTCCAGCCGTTCTGGCTACATAAATCTTCAAAGCCCTGACTACATCTAGTAACCTGGAATCCTCCAAGTCACGAGTAGCCGCAGGCACTACAATAGGTTGGTTCAAATGAAAAGATGACACCACCTTTGGCAGAAATTGGGGACGAGTCCGCAATTCTGCCCTGTCCATATGAAAAACCAGATAGGGGCTTTTACATGACAAAGCCGCCAATTCTGACACACGCCTAGCCGAAGCTAAGGCCAATAGCATGACCACCTTCCACGTGAGATACTTTAGCTCCACGGTCTTAAGTGGTTCAAACCAGTGGAATTTTAGGAAACCCAACACCACGTTGAGATCCCAAGGTGCCACTGGTGGCACAAAAGGGGGCTGAATATGCAGCACTCCCTTAACAAACGTCTGAACTTCAGGAAGAGACGCCAGTTCCTTTTGAAAGAAAATGGATAGGGCCGAAATCTGGACCTTTATGGATCCCAACTTCAAGCCCATAGTCACTCCAGACTGTAGAAAGTGCAGAAATCTGCCCAGTTGGAATTCCTCTGTAGGGGCCTTCCTGGCCTCACACCAAGCAACATATTTTCGCCATATGCTGTGATAATGCTTTGCTGTCACGTCCTTCCTAGCCTTTATCAGCGTAGGAATAACTTCCCCCGGAATGCCTTTTTCCGCTAGGATCCGGCGTTCAACCGCCATGCCGTCAAACGCAGCCGCGGTAAGTCTTGGAACAGGCAGGGCCCCTGTTGCAACAGGTCCTGTCTGAGAGGCAGAGGCCATGGGTCCTCTGTGAGCATTTCTTGCAGTTCCGGGTACCATGGCCTTCTTGGCTAATCCGGAACAATGAGTATTGTTCTCACTCTTCTTCTTACGATTCTCAGCACCTTGGGTATGAGAGGAAGAGGAGGAAACACATAGACCGACTGGAACACCCACGGTGTTACCAGGGCGTCCACAGCTATCGCCTGAGGGTCTCTTGACCTGGTGCAATATCGTTGTAGCTTTTTGTTGAGACGGGACGCCATCATGTCTACCTGTGGCAGTTCCCATCGATTTGTAATCTGAATGAAGATTTCGTGATGAAGTCCCCACTCCCCCGGGTGAAGGTCGTGCCTGCTGAGGAAGTCTGCTTCCCAGTTGTCCACCCCCGGAATGAACACTGCTGACAGTGCTTGTACGTGATTCTCCGCCCACCGAAGAATCCTGGTGGCTTCCGCCATCGCGACTCTGCTTCTTGTGCCGCCCTGGCGGTTTTACATGAGCCACCGCGGTGATGTTGTCTGACTGAATCAGCACCGGTTGGTTGCGAAGCAGGGGCTCCGCTTGACTCAGGGCGTTGAATATGGCCCTTAGTTCCAGGATATTTATGTGCAGACAAGCCTCCTGACTTGACCACAACCCTTGGAAGTTTCTTCCCTGAGTGACTGCCCCCCACCCTCGGAGGCTCGCATCCATGGTCACCAGGACCCAGTCCTGTATGCCGAACCTGCGGCCCTCGAGAAGGTGAGCACTCTGTAGCCACCACAGAAGAGACACCCTGGTCCTGGGGGACAGGGTGATCATCCGATGCATCTGAAGATGCGATCCGGACCATTTGTCCAACAGATCCCATTGAAAGATCCTCGCATGGAACTTGCCGAAGGGAATGGCTTCGTACGATGCCACCATCTTTCCCAGGACTCGCGTGCAGTGATGCACCGACACCTGTTTCGGTTTTAAGAGGTCTCTGACTAGAGTCACAAGCTCTTGAGCCTTCTCCGCCGGGAGAAACACCTTCTTCTGGTCTGTGTCCAGAATCATGCCCAGAAAGGGCAGACGCGTCGTAGGAATCAGCTGCGACTTTGGGATATTCAGAATCCAGCCATGCTGTTGCAACACTTCCTGAGAGTGCGCTACGCTGATCTGCAACTGCTCCCTGGACCTCGCCTTTATGAGGAGATCGTCCAAGTATGGGATAACTGACTTGTTTTCTCAGGATCACCATCATTTCTGCCATTACCTTGGTAAATATTCTCGGTGCCGTGGAGAGCCCAAACGGCAACGTCTGGAATTGGTAATGACAGTCCTGTACCACAAATCTGAGGTACTCCTGATGAGGCGGATAAATGGGGACATGCAAGTAAGCATCCTTGATGTCCAGAGACACCATAAAATCCCCCTCTTCCAGGCTTGCAATGACCGCTCTGAGCGATTCCATTTTGAACTTGAATCTTTTCAGACAAATGTTCAGGGACTTTAAATTTAATATAGGTCTGACCGAACCGTCCGGTTTCGGTACCACAAACATTGTGGAATAGTATCCCATTCCCCTGTTGAAGAAGGGGAACTTTTACCACCACCTGCTGGAGAAATAGCTTGTGAATTGCCGCTACCACTACTTCCCTTTCTATGGGGGAAGCTGGCAGGGCCGATTTTAGGTAACGTTGAGGGGGCATCACCTCGAATTCCAGCTTGTATCCCTGAGACACAATCTGTATGGCCCAGGGATCCACCTGTGAGCGAACCCACTGGTGGCCGAAATGTCAGAGTCGCGCCCCCACCGCTCCTGGCTCCACCCGTGGAGCCCCAGCGTCATGCGGTGGATTTAGTGGAAGCCGGGGAGGACTTCTGTTCCTGGGAACTAGCTGTAAGGTGCAGCTTTTTTCCTCTACCCCTGCCTCTAGCAAGAAAGGAAGCACCTCTGACCTTCTTGCTTCTTTGTGCGCGAAAGGACTGCATTTGGTAATACGGTGCTTTCTTAGGTTGTGAGGGAATATATGGCAAAAAGTTTGACTTCCCAGCAGTAGCTGTGGAAACCAGGTCCGAGAGACCGTCCCCAAACAATTCCTCACCCTTGTAAGGTAACACCTCCATGTGTTTTTTGGAGTCGGCATCACCTGTCCACTGCCGAGTCCACAGGACCCTCCTGGCAGAAATTGACATTGCATTAATTCTAGAGCCCAGTAGGCAAATGTCCCTCTGGGCATCCCTCATATATAGGACAGTGTCTTTTATATGCCCCAGGGTCAGCATAATGGTATCCCTGTCCAAGGTATCCATTTCCTCAGACAGATTATCTGTCCATGCTGCTACATCACTACACATCCACGCCGACGCAATTGCCGGCCTCAGTAGAGTCCCTGAATGTGTATAAACAGATTTCAGGATACTTTCCTGCTTTCTATCTGCAGGATCCTTTAGGGTGGCCGTATCCTGCGACGGCAGGGCCACCTTCTTAGATAAGCGTGTGAGAGCTTTATCTACCCTAGGGGAGGATTCCCAGCGCACCCTGTCCTCTGGCGGGAAAGGGTACGCCATAAGTAACCTTTTGGAAATCAGGACTTTCTTATCTGGGGAATCCCACGCTCTTTCACATAACTCATTTAACTCATGTGAAGGGGGAAAAGTCACCTCTTGCTTTTTCTCCCCATACATATAAACCCTCTTGTCAGGGACAGGGTTTACCTCTGATATGTGTAAAACATCCTTCATCGCTATAATCATGTAACGTATAGCTTTTGTCATTTTCGGTTGCAATTTTGCATCATCGTCGTCGACACTGGAGTCAGAATCCGTGTCGACATCTGTGTCAACCATTTTGGATAGTGGGCGCTTTTGAGACCCCGAGGGCCTCTGCGCTGTAGGATCAGGCATGGGTTGAGACCCTGACTGGCCCGAGGTATCGGCTTTATCCAACCTTTTATGTAAGGAGTTTACATTATCATTTAACACCTTCCACATATCCATCCAATCAGGTGTCGGCACCGTCGGCGGCGACACGTCAGTCAACTGCACTTGCTCTGCCTCCACATAGCCCTCTTCGTCAAACATATTGACACACGCGTACCGACACACCACACACACAGGGGAAGCTCTAAATGAGGACAGGACCCCCACAAGGCCTTTTGGAGAGACAGAGAGAGAGTATACCAGCACACACCCCAGCGCTATATAACCCAGGGATTACACAGTAACTTAGTGTTTACTCAGTAGCTGCTGTATTATGATTAATGCGCCTAAATTTATGTGCCCCCCCTCTCTTTTTTACCCTTCTACCGTCATTCTGCAGGGGAGAGCCTGGGGAGCTTCCTCTCAGCGGAGCTGTGGAAGGACAATGGCGCTGGTGAGTGCTGAGGAAGAAGGCACCGCCCCCTCAGCGGCGGGCTTCTGTCCCGCGATTTTTTGTAAAATAAATGGCGGGGGCTCATACATATAACAGTGTCCCACTGTCTATATGCAGCTTTCGCCAGGAGGTATCAATTGCTGCCCAGGGCGCCCCCCCCTGCGCCCTACAGTGACCGGAGTGTGTGGGCGCAATGGCGCACAGCTGCAGTGCTGTGCGCTACCTCATGTGTAGACAGGAGTCTTCTGCCGCCGATTTCAATGTCTTCTCCGCTTCTGCCGGCTGGCTCTGCGAGGGGGACGGCGGCGCGGCTCCGGGAACGGACAACAAGGTCAGGTCCGGTGTTCGATCCCTCTGGAGCTAATGGTGTCCAGTAGCCTAAGAAGCTCAACCTAGCTGCAGTTAGTAGGTTTGCTTCTCTCCCCTCAGTCCCACGTAGCAGAGAGTCTGTTGCCAGCAGAAGCTCTCTGAAAATAAAAAAACCTAACTAAAATACTTTCTTATTAGCAAGCTCAGGAGAGCTCACTAAAAGCACCCAGCTCTGTCCGGGCACAGATTCTAACTGAGGTCTGGAGGAGGGGCATAGAGGGAGGAGCCAGTGCACACCAGATAGTACTAAATCTTTCTTTAGAGTGCCCAGTCTCCTGCGGAGCCCGTCTATTCCCCATGGTCCTTACGGAGTCCCCAGCATCCACTAGGACGTTAGAGAAATTATATATATATATATATATATATATATATACACACACACACACACATACATGTACACACACTGCTCAAAAAAATAAAGGGAACACTAAAATAACACATCCTAAATCTGAATGCTTGATATATTCTTATTAAATACTTTGTTCTTTACATAATTGAATGTGCTGGCATCAAAATCACACAAAAATTATCAATGGAAATCAATTTTATTAACCCATGGAGGTCTGGATTTGGAGTCGCCCTCAAAATTAAAGTGGAAAAACACACTACAGGCTGATCCAACTTTGATGTAATGTCCTTAAAACAAGTCGAAAAATAAGAATTTACTTACCGATAATTCTATTTCTCGGAGTCCGTAGTGGATGCTGGGGTTCCTGAAAGGACCATGGAGAATAGCGGCTCCGCAGGAGACAGGGCACAAAAAGTAAAGCTTTTCCAGATCAGGTGGTGTGCACTGGCTCCTCCCCCTATGACCCTCCTCCAGACTCCAGTTAGGTACTGTGCCCGGACGAGCGTACACAATAAGGGAGGATTTTGAATCCCGGGTAAGACTCATACCAGCCACACCAATCACACCGTACAACTTGTGATCTAAACCCAGTTAACAGTATGATAACAAAAGGAGCCTCTGAAAGACGGCTTCCTACAACAATAACCCGATTTTTGTAACAATAACTATGTACAAGTATTGCAGAATAATCCGCACTTGGGATGGGCGCCCAGCATCCACTACGGACTCCGAGAAATAGAATTATCGGTAAGTAAATTCTTATTTTCTCTATCGTCCTAGTGGATGCTGGGGTTCCTGAAAGGACCATGGGGATTATACCAAAGCTCCCAAACGGGCGGGAGAGTGCGGATGACTCTGCAGCACCGAATGAGAGAACTCCAGGTCCTCTTTTGCCAGGGTATCAAATTTGTAAAATTTTACAAACGTGTTCTCCCCCGACCACGTAGCTGCTCGGCAGAGTTGTAATGCCGAGACCCCTCGGGCAGCCGCCCAAGATGAGCCCACCTTCCTTGTGGAATGGGCATTTACATATTTTTTGCTGTGGCAAGCCTGCCACAGAATGTGCAAGCTGAATTGTACTACAAATCCAACGAGCAATAGTCTGCTTAGAAGCAGGAGCACCCAGCTTGTTGGGTGCATACAGGATAAACAGCAAGTCAGATTTCCTGACTCCAGCCGACCTGGAAACTATATTTTCAGGGCCCTGACAACATCCAGCAACTTGGAGTCCTCCAAGTCCCTAGTAGCCGCAGGCACCACAATAAGCTGGTTCAGGTGAAACGCTGACACCACCTTAGGGAGAAACTGGGGACGAGTCTACAGCTTTGCTCTGTCCGAATGGACAATCAGATATGGCTTTGTGAGATAAAGCCGCCAATTCTGACACTCGCCTGGCCGAGGCCAGGACCAACAGCATGGTCACTTTCCATGTGAGATATATCAAATCCACAGATTTGAGTTGTTTAAAACAATGTGATTTTAGGAATCCCAAACTACGTTGAGATCGCCCAGTGCCACTGGAGACATCAAAAAGGGGTTGTATATGCAGTACTCCCTTAACAACTTCTGGACTTCAGGAACTGAAGCCAATTTCTTTCTGGAAGAAAATCGACCGGTCGAAATTTGAACCTTAATGGACCCCAATTTGAGACCCATATACACTCCTGCTTGCAGGAAATGTAGGAATTAACCTAGTTGAAATTCTTCCGTGGAGCCTTCCTGGCCTCACACCATGGAACATATTTTCACCTAAGCGGTGATAATGTTGTGCGGTCACCTCCTTCCTGGCTCTGACCAGGGTAGGGATGACCTCTTCCGGAATGCCTTTTTCCCTTAGGATCCGGCGTTCACCCGCCCTGGCGTCAACGCAGCTGCGGTAAGTCATGGAACAGACATGATTCTTGCTGAATCAAGATCCTTTCTAGTATCTCTTGAAGTTCCGGGTACCAAGTTCTTCTTGGCCCAAACCGGAACCACGAGTATAGTTCTTACTCCTCTCCTTCCTATCATTCTCCATACACTGGGTATGAAAGGCAGAGGAGGGAACACATACACCGACTGGTACACCCACGGTGTTACCAGAGCGTCCCAGCTATTGCCTGAGGGTCTCTAGACCTGGCGCTTCATGTGGGACGCCATCATAACCACCTTTGGTCTTTCCCAACGGTTTACAAACATGTGGAAACTTCCAGATGAAGTTCCCACTTTTCCGGGTGGAATTCATTTATGCTGAGGAAATCTTCCTAGTTGTCCACTCCCGGAATGAACACTGCTGACAGTGTTATCACATGATCTTTCGCCCAGCGAAGAATCCTTGCTGTCATTGCCCTCCTGCTTCTTGTGCCGCCCCGTCTGTTTACGTGGGCGACTGCCATGATGATGTCCTACTGGATCAGCACCGGTTGACTTTGAAGCAGAGGTCTTCCTAGGCTCAGAGCATCGTAAATTGCCCTTAGCTCCAGTATATTCATGTGGAGAGAAATCTCCAGACTTGACCACACTTCCTTGGAAATTTCTTCCTTGTGTGACTGTTCCCCAGCCTCTCAGGCTGGCATCCGTGGTCACCAGAACACAGTCCTGAATGCTGAATGTGCTGCCCTCTAGAAGATGAGCACTCTGCAGCCCCCACAGAAGAGACACCCTTGTCCTTGGAGACAGGGTTATCCGCTGATGCATCTGAAGATGCGATCCGGACCATTCGTCCAGCAAATCCCCCTGAAAAGTTTTTGCGTGAGATCTGCCGAATGGAATCGTTTCGTAAGAAGCCACCATTTTTCCCAGGACTCCTGTGCATTGATGCACTGATACTTGGCCTGGATTTAGGAGGTTTCTGACTAGGTCGGATAACTCCCTGGCTTTCCCCTCCAGGAGAAATACCTCTTTCTGGACTATGCCCAGAATCATTCCTAGGAACAGCAGACGTATCATCGGAAAACAGCTGCGATTTTTGGAATATTTAGAATCCACTCGTGCTGTCGTAGAACTACTTTAGATAGTTCTTTTCCGACCTCCAACTGTTCTCTGGAAACTTGTCCCTTTCAGGATATCGTCCAAGTAAGGGATAATTTAGATGCCTTTCTTCTTTTAAGAATCATCTTTTCGGCCATTACCTTGGTAAAGGCCCGGGGTGCCGTGGATAATTCAACGGCAGCGTCTGAAACTGATATTGACAGTTCTGTATCACGAACCAGAGGTACCCTTGTTGAGAAGGGCAAATTTGGACATGGAGGTAATCCTTGATGTCCAGGGACACCATATAGTCCCCTTTTTTCCGGTTCTCTATCACTGCTCTGAGTGACTCCATCTTGATTTGAACCTTTTTATGTAAGTGTTCAAAGATTTCAGATTTAGACTATGTCTCACCAAGCCATCTGGCTTCAGTACCACAATATAGTGTGGAGGACTAATACCCTTTTCCTTGTTGTAGGAGGGGTACTTTGATTATCACCTGCTGGAAATACAGCTTGTGAATTTTTTCCCAATACTGCCTCCTTGTCGGAGGGAGCCGTTGGTAAAGCAGGCTTCAGGAACCTGCGAGGAAAAAATGTCTCGACTCTCCAATCTGTACCCCTGGGATAATACTTGTATGATCTAGGGGTCAACTTGCGAGTGATCCCACTGCGCGCTGAGACTCTTGAGACTACCCCCCCCCACTGGTGGAGGGCTTCTTTTCCTGGGAAGGGGCTGCCTGCTGCAGTCTACTTCCCTTTCCTCTATGTCTGGGCAGATATGACTGGCCTTTTGCCCGCTTGCCCACATGGGAACGGAAGGATTGAGGCTGAAAAGACAGTGTCTTTTTCTGCTGAGATGTAACTTGGGGTAAAAAGGTTGGATTTCCCAGCTGTGGCCGTGGCCCCCAGGTCCGACGGACCGACCCCAAATAACTCCTTCCCTTTATACGGCAATACTTCCATGTGCCGTATGGGATCTGTATCACCTGACCACTGTCGTGTCCATGACATCTTCTGGGAGATATGGACAACGCACTTATCTTGATGCCAGAGTGCAAATATCCCTCTGTGCATCTCGCATACATATATATAGAATGCATCCTATTAAATGCTCTATATCAATAAAATATTTTTAGTCAGGGAATTCGACCAAGCCAACCCAGCACTGCATCTCCAGGCTGATGGCGATCGCTGGTCGCAGTATAACCACCGTCTGTGTGTATATACTTTTTAGGATATTTTTCCAGCTGCCTATCAGCTGGCTCCTTGAGGGCGGCCGTATTTGGAGACGGTAACGCCACTTGATAAGCGTGTGAGCGCCTTATCCACCCTAATGGGTGTTTCCCAACGCGCCCTAACTTCTGGCGGGAAAAGGTATAACGCCAATATTTGTTATCGGGGTAAACCCACGCATCATCACACACTTCATTTTATTTTATCTGATTCAGGAAAAACTACAGGTAGTTTTTTCACTTCCACATAATACCCTTTTTTGTGGTACTTGTAGTATCAGAAATATGTAACAGCTCCTTCATTGCCCTTAACGTGTGGCCCTAATGAGGAATACGTTTGTTTATTCACCGTCGACACTGGATTCAGTGTCCGTGTCTGTGTCGACCGACTGAGGTAAATGGGCGTTTTTTATAAAAAAACCCTGACGGTGTTTCTGAGACGCCTGGACCGTTACTAATTGTTTGTCGGCCGTCTCATGTCGTCAACCGACCTTGCAGCGTGTTGACATTCTCACGTAATTCCCTAAATAAGCCATCCATTCCGGTGTCGACTCCCTAGAGAGTGACATCACCATTACAGGCAATTTCTCCGCCTCCTCCAGCATCGTCCTCATACATGTCGACACACACGTACCGACACACAGCACACACACCTGGAATGCTCTGACAGAGGACAGGACCCCATTAGCCCTTTGGAGAGACAGAGGGAGAGTTTGCCAGCACACACCAAAAAAACGCTATAATTACATAGGGACAACCTTATATAAGTGTTTCTCCCTAATAGCATCTTTATATATATATTTATATCGCCAATTTTTGCCCCCCCCCCTCTCTGTTTAAACCCTGTTTTTGTAGTGCAGTGCAGGGGAGAGCCTGGGAGCCTTCTCTCCAGCCTTTCTGTGAGAGAAAAAATGGCGCTGTGTGCTGAGGAGATAGGCCCCGCCCCTTTTACGGCGGGCTCGTCTCCCGCTCTTTAGTGAAGTTTGGCAGGGGTTAAATATCTCCATATAGCCTCTGGGGGCTATATGTGAGGTATTTTTAGCCAGTATATAGGTTTACATTTGCCTCCCAGGGCGCCCCCCCCCCCCAGCGCCCTGCACCCTCAGTGACAGCGTGTGAAGTGTGCTGAGAGGAAAATGGCGCACAGCTGCAGTGCTGTGCGCTACCTTTAGAAGACTGTCAGAGTCTTCAGCCGCCGATTCTGGACCTCTTCTAACTTCAGCATCTGCAAGGGGGCCGGCGGCGCGGCTCCGGTGACCATCCAGGCTGTACCTGTGATCGTCCCTCTGGAGCTAATGTCCAGTAGCCAAGAAGCCAATCCATCCTGCACGCAGGTGAGTTCACTTCTTCTCCCCTCAGTCCCTCGTTGCAGTGAGCCTGTTGCCAGCAGGACTCACTGTAAAATAAAAAACCTAAGCTAAACTTTCTCTAAGCAGCTCTTTAGGAGAGCCACCTAGATTGCACCCTTCTCGGCCGGGCACAAAAATCTAACTGGAGTCTGGAGGAGGGTCATAGGGGGAGGAGCCAGTGCACACCACCTGATCTGGAAAAGCTTTACTTTTTGTGCCCTGTCTCCTGCGGAGCCGCTATTCTCCATGGTCCTTTCAGGAACCCCAGCATCCACTAGGACGATAGAGAAATAAGAATTTACTCACCGGTAATTCTATTTCTCATAGTCCGTAGTGGATGCTGGGGACTCCGTAAGGACCATGGGGATTAGCGGCTCCGCAGGAGACTGGGCACAACTACAAAGAAAGCTTTTAGACTACTGGTGTGCACTGGCTCCTCCCACTAAGCCCCTCCTCCAGACCTCAGTTAGGATACTGTGCCCGGAAGAGCTGACACAATTAGGAAGGATTTTTTTTTTTTTTAAATTGTTTATTTTAATTTTCAGGGTATAAACTTTACAGGTTACAAACATTACAGCAGCCTCCCCCCTTTCTTGGGGTGGGCTGTTCCGTCTAACATTACATTACCAATAGCAGAAATATAACCTTAAAATAAGGAACATGTGGTTCCCATAATGCAAAGATACAGCAAGGAGTTATGCATCAGGGTAGACAGAGACTGTTCAAATGGGTGGGAACCAACAAACAAGTTCGTGATTATGTCAGTAGGAGGATAAAGACTAAAGAGATAGAACATGAAAGGCGAGAAAAAGAGACAGGGGAGATGGGGAGGGAATAGAGTAGAAGGGGAGAGGGGACAGGGTTAGAGAGAGGCCGCTGGTACGCCCCCGTGTTGCGCTGGTTACGCGCAGGGCGCTAGTACAAAATGGAAAGTGCTACTCGGGAAACACGGAAAGGACATGTTGAGGATATCCCCTGAGCTACTTGTCAGGCTAGGAGAGTACAGGAATCATAATAGGAGGGCCGTCGAGCTCCCGGGGGGTCGTACTCCATGTGCGGGAGCCTGTGAGTCAAACCATAGTTCCCATATTTGAAGAAACTGAAAAGATCTGTTATGGAGGTATGCAGTGATTTTTTCCATGCTTGCGAAGTACCATACTTTGTTGATGATCTGTTGTATAGGGGGGGACTCCCTCTTTTTCCAATGTAGGGCAATTGCGCATCTAGCCGCGTTCAAGATCTGTGTCAGTAGTTTACCGGAGTTCGGAGGTGCATTGGCAGTGGGGAGACCTAGCAGGAAGGACCAAGGATCTTTGTACATCCGGGTCTGGAGCACTGTACTCAACAGGTGTGCGACTGAATCCAAGAATAGCTTGATTTTAGGGCACGTCCACCATATGTGGAGGAAAGAGCCATGTCCGCCGCATCCTCTCCAGCACAAAGGCTGAGAGGAGGGAAACATTTTGTGGAGTCTAGAGGGGACTAGATACCACCGATATAAGATTTTATATGCGTTTTCCTTAACTAGGGTTGAGATCGAGGATTTCGCGGCCGCCGCAAAGACATCTGACCAATCATAGTCATCCGGTATCGGGCCAAGGTCCTGTTCCCACTTGAGTATAAAAGCCGGGGTCGTCACCTTATCCCCTACCTGGAGAAGGGAATACAGTTGGGAGATGATTCCACGAGCGAGCGGTTTGTGATAACAATAGGACTCCAGGGTGGAGAGAGGTTGGAATGGGGATGTGCTCATTAAGGACGAGACAAAGTGTCTCACCTGGAGATAAGTAAAAGGATTCGCATCCGGGAAGTCATATTTTGACATGATTTCCGGTAAGGGTGCACAGGTCCCTTCGGACAACACATCTAGAACAAAGCGAATGTTATGTGTCGACCATGGGTGCGAGCGGGTCATGGAATGGCCTGGGACGAAAGAAGGGTTGCCCCATAAGGGGGTAAGCGCCGAGGGGAATGACAGCATGTGGAAATGGCGTGTGCAATAGTCCCAGATCTGACAAGTGAATTCCAGAACCGGGTGGAGTTGCAAATGGGGAGATCTAGATTTAGGAGGGGATAAGAGTAGAGACGATAGAGATGGAGTGTGGCTAAGCGTCCTCTCTAACTGAAGCCAACGTATGGACTGCGTAGGGGCGAACCATGCCACCGCTTGGCTGAGATGAGCAGCCAGATAGTAAAGACGGATATCTGGGAATCCTCTCCCCCCTTCTTGTACTGGTTTGCGGAGGGTAGAGAACCCTATCCTAGGGGTTTTATTTCTCCACACAAAACGTAGCAACCACGTATGGATTTGTGCCAGTACCGAATCCGGGACTTTCACTGGCAGCGTCTGAAATAAATAGGAGGCGGGGGATAATATTCATTTTCAGAGCTATGATACGGCCTAACCAAGATATGATTAGTGATTGCCATTTATGGAGATCGGCCTTAAGATTTTTAAGCAATGGCGAGAAGTTTTCCTTAAACAAGTCTCCATAGCGGCTCGTAATATAGACCCCCAGATATCGAATTTTAGAAGTGCACCAGGTGAATTTAAAGTTGTTTTGCATGTTGGCTATTTGGGGAGGGGAGATGTGGAAGGGAAGAGCTTCTGTCTTGGACCAATTGACTTTGTAGCCCGATATATTTCCGTATTCAGACAGGAGAGTAAAAAGGTTCGGCAGAGAGGTGTGAGGTGAGGAAAGTGATAGGAGGACGTCGTCTGCGAACAAGGAGATCTTGTAAACAGAGTCCCCTACTCCCAGCCCCCCGATATCGGGCGAGGCTCGGATTCGGGCTGCTAATGGTTCTATCACTAAGGCAAAGATCAGGGGTGAGAGTGGGCAGCCCTGTCTGGTACCGTTGGAAATGTCCAAAGGGTCTGATTGTACTCCGTTTACAGATACCCTAGCGGAAGGGGGCGAGTATAAGGCTTGTATCCCTGTAAGGAATTCCCCCTGAAAACCCAGATGAGCAAGGGTTTCAAACATAAAGGGCCATCCTATTCTGTCAAATGCTTTCTCCGCGTTCAGAGAAAGCAAGAGAGCAGGAGTGTGTGTAAGGTTGATATAGTGAGTCAGGCTAATAACTCGTCTCGTGTTGTCTCGAGCTTGGCGGCCGGGAATAAATCCTACCTGGTCGTTATGGATAAGGTGGGGTAAGACTCTATTTAGACGGAGGGCTAATATTTTGGCATAGATCTTGATATCTGAGTTAAGTAGTGATATAGGCCTATAATTAGCGCAATTAGATGTGTCCTTACCCTCCTTAGGAATGACTATAATCTTAGCCTCCAGTGCCGATTTGGAGAAAGAAGCTCCCTGCAAGACAGCATTGAAAAGGGCTGAGAGGTGAGGTGTAAGCTGGGGGAGAAAGGTCTTGTAATATGCGGCCGTATAGCCGTCTGGGCCAGGAGCTTTGTTAAGTTTTAGGGTTTTGACAACAGTGGCAATTTCTTCCTCGGATATCTCCGAATTCAATTCGGCAGAGACCGATGAGCTTAGACGAGGGAGATGGCATTGGGATAGGAAGGTACGGATAGCCCCAATAAAGTCTGGTTTCGTCTGAGTGGTCTCATGGGCGTTGTATAGTTTCTCGTAGAAGCGAGAGAAAGTTTCAGTGATGCGTTTAGGATCCCTGGTCTTCTCACCAGAGGAATGCTGGATAGACATAACGTTATTCCTTGTAAGTTTAGCCCGGAGCCTAGAGGCTAGCAGCCGATCAGCTTTATCCCCTTTTTCGTAGAAGGATTGATTGAGCCACTTCAGGCTGGTCTCCACCTTCGTCGTCAGGAGCATGTTTAATTCACCTCTAACCGCAGATAGGGAGGAGAGATCCGTTTCGGACCCTGTTTTTTTGTGTTTCAGTGAGAGGGAGCCAAGCATGTCCGTGAGTTCCCGGATGCGTTTAGATCTGGCCTTCTTGTTATAAGAGGAGGCACTGATCAGGCATCCGCGTATGACCGCTTTGTGAGCGTCCCAAAGTAACATAGGGGGAACAGACGGGGATGTGTTTGTCTCAAAGTAGTGGGAGATTTCGGCGGCTATGTGAGCTTTCGTTTGGGGATTAAGAAGGAGTCTGTCGTTCAATCTCCACACAGGATGGCGAGCGGGTGGGTGTGGGCCCGAGACATCTACAGTGACCGGGCCGTGGTCTGACCACGTGTTGGGGTGAATGGAGGTGTCAATGATACATTGCGCAGGCTCCGAACTCAGGAAAATCATGTCTAGTCTTGTGTAAACATCGTATATGGGGGAATAGTATGTGTAGTCTTTGGCAGTCGACTCTTTCACTCTCCATGCATCGAAGAGAAGGTGCCGTGACAGCAGGAGGTTCAAAGCAGCTGCATTGCGCGTATGTGAGGGGCGCATAGATCTGGGCAGAGGTTTAGATCTGTCCAGAACGCTGTCTAAAGTCACATTAAAATCCCCCCCTAACACCACATTACCGCGTCTGTGTAGGGCTAAGAGGCTATTTAGGGAGTGGAAAAAGGGAGCCTGGATCTGGTTTGGAGCATAAACATTTAAGAATGTATAGGGGGTCCCGTTTAACAACCCCACCAGCAACAAGTATCTGCCTTCAGGGTCGCTCAGTATTTCAGAGGGGATGAAATCTAAATGATTAGCAAAGAGTACAGAGACCCCTTTCTTCTTGCGTATGGGGTCGCAAGCATGGAAAGTGTGCGGGAAGTGTTTGGACTTAAGTGCTGGGTGTGATTTACCCGAGAGGTGGGTCTCCTGTAGGAAAACGATGTCGCCTTTAAGTTGCTTAAGGGATTGAAATAAAAGAGAGCGTTTACGCGGGCTATTCAGACCTTTCGTGTTCAATGTGATTATCCTAAGGACCATGGCTTGAGAGCAGAGCACTTTTCATGTGGAAGCGCACCAGCGGGGTTCCGAAAGATATGGGGGAAGGAAAAGGAAAGGGGATCAGAAAGAAGAGAAGAGAGAGGGTAGGAGAACAGATGAAGAACAAGCATATATTAGCGTCAGTGGTTAGAGGGCGGAGGAAATCCATTCTCGTTAGTCGGACCCAAGGGAGAAACAGACCCGCAGGTCTAGGTCGTCCGACGTCGACCCTAAAGGTCGAATGGGGGGTGGGTGAACCCAGCTGCTCGGAGAGGAGACCGGGTCCCGTGTGCGATCATACTATAATTAAGTGTACATATTGCGAACAATAAACTAGGGGAGCTTAAAGGGGAGGGAGGAGGGGGGGGGGGGAGGGAAACAGCATTAATGGGACTGGGGGTAAACATGGTATGTTGACCACATATTAACAACAATAACATTAAGACCTGCGTGAGGCAAAGAAAGAAAACTCGGCCCAGACGGGCCTCCCGGGACCGGAGCCCACGCGGCCAGCCACGAAGAACCCCGGCCCCGAGGGCCCGGACAGGCCCCCCCATATCAGGATCAACAAGGCATTAAATGGTAGACATTAGCTTAACCCAAGACTCTACACCCTATGGGGATCTTGGCATAGTGCGGAAAGACCCCCTGTAGTCCGTTAGGGACTCGTATGGGCATCGAGTCCTATCCTGGACATCCATACATGGTAATTCATGTATCTGGGGAGGTGTGTGAAGCAGATCCGACGGTGGTCCAGTTTGAAGCTGGAGCTGTGAGAGAAGGGGAGGTGTTGACTGGGAGAGAACGTTGAGGAGTGGTCGGGGGGCCGGAGATGTTCAGTTGGTGTAGTAGTTGAAGGGCCTCGTCTGGGGATCTAGCGGAGAGGAATTTACCATCTGCTCTGACTTGGAGTGCAAAAGGGAAGCCCCATCTGTATCTGACGTTATGATCTCTTAGGGCTTTGGTTATGTCTTTTAATTCCCTCCTTCTGTTCAGCGTGACCGGCGACAGGTCCTGGAAGATCAAGAGATCGGAGCCTTCGAACGGGATAGTCGACATCCTCCTGGTTTTGGCGTAGACTTGATCTTTGACCGCGAAATAGTGAAAGCGGAGGATTACGTCTCTTGGTGTTTTAGCGTCTTGGGATCTAGGACGTAGAGCCCTGTGAGCCCTGTCTAGAAGAAGCATATCGTCTGGGACGGAGGGAGCAAGTGAACGGAAGAGGCGGAGTAGATAGTCCGTGAGGTGGTTTTGTTCTACCGTCTCGGGGACGTTGCGGATTCTAAGATTGTTCCGGCGCCCCCTGTTGTCCAAATCTTCTTGTTTATCCGCTAAGAGCATAACATCCGTACGCATTTGAGATATCTCCTGTTCTGATTCTTGTTGGAAGGCGATAAGCTCTTCTTGTTTTCTTTCAATGGCATCTACTCTGGTGCCCAGGCTATCCACGTCCGATTTTAGACCCGAGATAGCCTCCTGTACTTCTGCACGGATTGATTTTTTAATATTACGCATCTCGGATAGGAGAAGGGCGACATCAGCCTTTGTGGCGGGAGTGGAGGAAGAGTCATCGTCTGAGTCTTTGTCAGATATTGCTGAAGTGGGTGGGGGTGAGGTTGCTCTCCGGGTGGAAGATGGAGCAGAGTTCTTGAAGTAGCCCACCAGATTATGGGCGTTCGACTTTTTCCCCCCTTTAGGCATAGTGGCGGAAAGAGGTGAGGTAGGTTGGTTGTCAACACCTGGGAAGGATGAGGGAAGCTCCTATATCATTAGGATCACACACGAGACCAGGTGTAGTACATATCGAGGTCACATGCTAGGCGCTTTGAAGAAGATGGTCAAACGGGCCCAGTCGGGCATGCCACGTCATGTAGGTATTGATCAAGCCTCAGCGCAGTAAGTGTACGCTCTCAGGTTCCAGCAGATTTGGGGTCCTCCGGGGACCGGGGCTTCTTTTAGGGATACCCAAGGTCCTGCAGGCGTAGCGTGCGTGGATGCCAAGGGGGGGGGGGGGGGGGGTGTCCCTGCAGGGTGCTTAGAGAGTACCGTTGTAATGGTAATAGTGTTCTGAGGTGCTACCTGGCCTAGCAGTATTAGGAAGGATTTTGAATCCCGGGTAAGACTCATACCAGCCACACCAATCACACCGTATAACTCGTGATACAATAACCAGTTAACAGCCTGATAACAACTGAGCCTCTCAATAGATAGCTCAACAATAACCCTTTAGTTAAGCAATAACTATATACAAGTATTGCAGACAATCTGCACTTGGGATGGGCGCCCAGCATCCACTACGGACTATGAGAAATAGAATTACCGGTGAGTAAATTCTTATTTTCTCTAACGTCCTAAGTGGATGCTGGGGACTCCGTAAGGACCATGGGGATTATACCAAAGCTCCCAAACGGGCGGGAGAGTGCGGATGATTCTGCAGCACCGAATGAGAGAACTCAAGGTCCTCCTCAGCCAGGGTATCAAATTTGTAGAATTTAGCAAACGTGTTTGCCCCTGACCAAGTAGCAGCTCGGCAAAGTTGAAGAGCCGAGACCCCTCGGGCAGCCGCCCAAGAAGAGCCCACTTTCCTTGTGGAATGGGCTTTTACCGATTTACTATGCGGCAGTCCAGCCGCAGAATGTGCAAGCTGAATCGTACTACAGATCCAGCGAGCAATAGTCTGCTTAGAAGCAGGTGCACCCAACTTGTTGGGTGCATACAGGATAAAAAGCGAGTCAGTCTTCCTGACTCCAGCTGTCCTGGAAACATAAATTTTTAGGGCCCTGACTACATCCAACAACTTGGAAGCCTCCAAGTCATCCGTAGCCGCAGGCACCACGATAGGTTGGTTCAGATGAAAAGCTGATACCACTTTGGGGAGAAACTGGGGACGAGCCCTCAATTCTGCCCTATCCATATGGAAAATCAGATAAGGGCTTTTACATGACAAAGCCGCCAATTCTGAAACCCGCCTGGCCGAAGCCAAGGCCAACAACATGACCACTTTCCACGTGAGATATTTTAAATCCACGGTTTTCAGTGGCTCAAACCAATGTGACTTTAGGAAATCCAACACCACGTTGAGATCCCAAGGTGCCACTGGAGGCACAAAAGGGGGCTGAATATGCAGCACTCCCTTAACAAAAGTCTGAACTTCAGGTAGTGAAGCCAATTCTCTCTGGAAGAAAATCGATAGAGCCGAAATCTGGACCTTAATGGAACCCAATTTAAGGCCCATAGTCACCCCTAACTGTAGGAAGTGCAGGAACCGGCCCAGCTGAAATTCTTCCGTTGGGGCCTTCCTGGCCTCACACCACATTTTCGCCATATGCGGTGATAATGGTTCGCGGTTACTTCTTTCCTAGCTTTTATCAGCGTAGGAATGACTTCCTCCGGAATGCCCTTTTCCTTCAGGATCCGGTGTTCAACCGCCATGCCGTCAAACGCAGCCGCGGTAAGTCTTGGAACAGACAGGGCCCCTGCTGCAGCAGGTCCTGTCTGAGCGGTAGAGGCCATGGGTCCTCTGACATCATTTCTTGAAGTTCCGGATACCACGCTCTTCTTGGCCAATCCGGAACAATGAGTAAAGTTCTTACTCCTCATCTCCTTATTATCCTCAGTACCTTTGGTATGAGAGGAAGAGGAGGGAACACATAAACCGATCGGTACACCCACGGTGTTACCAGAGCGTCCACAGCTATCGCCTGCGGGTCTCTTGACCTGGCGCAATATTTTTCTAGCTTTTTGTTTAGGCGGGACGCCATCATGTCCACCTGTGGTTTTTCCCACTGGTTTACAATCATTTGAAAGACTTCTGGATGAAGTCCCCACTCTCCCGGGTGGAGGTCGTGCCTGCTGAGGAAGTCTGCTTCCCAGTTGTCCACTCCCGGAATGAATACTGCTGACAGTGCTAACACGTGATTTTCCGCCCATCGGAGAATCCTTGTGGCTTCTGCCATCGCCGTCCTGCTTCTCGTGCCGCCCTGTCGATTTACATGGGCGACTGCCGTGATGTTGTCTGACTGGATCAGTACCGGCTGGTTTTGAAGTAGGGGTTTTGCCTAACTTAGGGCATTGTAAATGGCCCTTAGTTCCAGAATATTTATGTGCAGGGAAGTCTCCTGACTTGACCATAGTCCTTGGAAGTTTCTTCCCTGTGTGACTGCTCCCCAGCCTCGAAGGCTGGCATCCGTGGTCACCAGGACCCAGTCCTGTATGCCGAATCTGCAGCCCTCTTGAAGATGAGCACTCTGCAGCCACCACAGCAGAGACACCCTTGCCCTTGGAGACAGGGTTATCAGACGATGCATCTGAAGATGCGATCCGGACCACTTGTCCAACAGGTCCCACTGAAAATAAGATTTTACTCACCGGTAAATCTATTTCTCGTAGTCCGTAGTGGATGCTGGGAACTCCGAAAGGACCATGGGGAATAGCGGCTCCGCAGGAGACTGGGCACAACTAAAGAAAGCTTTTAGGTCACCTGGTGTGCACTGGCTCCTCCCACTATGACCCTCCTCCAAGCCTCAGTTAGGACACTGTGCCCGGACGAGCTGACATAAGGAAGGATTTTGAATCCCGGGTAAGACTCCTACCAGCCACACCAATCACACCGTATAACTCGTGATACTATACCCAGTTTAACAGTATGAAAACAACTGAGCCTCTCAACAGATGGCTCAACAATAACCCTTTAGTTAACAATAACTATGTACAAGTATTGCAGACAATCCGCACTTGGGATGGGCGCCCAGCATCCACTACGGACTACGAGAAATAGATTTACCGGTGAGTAAAATCTTATTTTCTCCGACGTCCTAGTGGATGCTGGGAACTCCGAAAGGACCATGGGGATTATACCAAAGCTCCCAAACGGGCGGGAGAGTGCGGATGACTCTGCAGCACCGAATGAGAGAACTCAAGGTCCTCCTCAGCCAGGGTATCAAATTTGTAGAATTTTGCAAACGTGTTTGCCCCTGACCAAGTAGCAGCTCGGCAAAGTTGTAAAGCCGAGACCCCTCGGGCAGCCGCCCAAGATGAGCCCACCTTCCTTGTGGAATGGGCTTTTACTGATTTAGGATGCGGCAGTCCAGCCGCAGAATGCGCCAGCTGAATTGTGCTACAAATCCAGCGAGCAATAGTCTGCTTAGAAGCAGGAGCACCCAGTTTGTTGGGTGCATACAGGATAAATAGCGAGTCAGTTTTCATGACTCTAGCCGTCCCGGAAACATAAATTTTCAAGGCCCTGACTACGTCCAGTAACTTGGAATCCTCCAAGTCCCTAGTAGCCGCAGGCACCACAATAGGTTGGTTCAAGTGAAAAGCTGATACCACCTTAGGGAGAAACTGGGGACGAGTCCTCAATTCCGCCCTATCCATATGGAAAATCAGATAAGGGCTTTTACATGATAAAGCTGCCAATTCTGACACACGCCTGGCTGAAGCCAAGGCCAATAACATGACCACTTTCCACGTGAGATATTTTAGATCCACGGTTTTAAGTGGCTCAAACCAATGTGATTTTAAGAAACTCAACACCACGTTGAGATCCCAAGGTGCCACTGGAGGCACAAACGGGGGCTGAATATGCAGCACTCCTTTCACAAACGTCTGAACTTCAGGTAGTGAAGCTAGTTCTTTCTGGAAGAAAATCGACAGAGCCGAGATCTGTACCTTAATGGAGCCTAATTTCAGGCCCATAGTCACTCCTGCTTGTAGGAAATGCAGAAATCGACCTAGTTGAAATTCCTCTGTTGGGGCCTTTTTGGCCTCACACCAAGCAACATATTTCCGCCATATGCGGTGATAATGTTTTGCAGTTACATCTTTCCGGCTTTAATCAGCGTAGGAATGACTTCCTCCGGAATGCCCTTTTCCTTCAGGATCCGGCGTTCAACCGCCATGCCGTCAAACGCAGCCGCGGTAAGTCTTGGAACAGACAGGGCCCCTGCTGCAGCAGGTCCTGTCTGAGCGGCAGAGGCCATGGGTCCTCTGAGATCATCTCTTGAAGTTCCGGGTACCACGCTCGTCTTGGCCAATCCGGAACCACGAGTATTGTTCTTACTCCTCGTTTTCTTATTATTCTCAGTACCTTTGGTATAAGAGGCAGAGGAGGGAACACAAACTGACTGGTACACCCACGGTGTCACTAGAGCGTCCACAGCTATCGCCTGAGGGTCCCTTGACCTGGCGCAATATCTCTCTAGTTTTTTGTTTAGGCGGGACGCCATCATGTCCACCTGTGGCCGTTCCCATCGATTTACAATCAGCGTGAAGACTTCTGGATGAAGTCCCCACTCTCCCGGGTGGAGGTCGTGCCTGCTGAGAAAGTCTGCTTCCCAGTTGTCCACTCCCGGAATGAACACTGCTGACAGTGCTAGTACGTGATTTTCCGCCCATCGGAGAATCCTTGTGGCTTCTGCCATTGCCATCCTGCTTCTTGTGCCGCCCTGTCGATTTACATGGGCGACTGCCGTGATGTTGTCTGACTGGATCAGTACCGGCTGGTGTAGAAGCAGGGATTTTGCCTGACTTAGGGCATTGTAAATGGCCCTTAGTTCCAGAATATTTATGTGTAGGGAAGTCTCCTGACTCGACTTCTTGGAAGTTTCTTCCCTGTGTGACTGCCCCCCAGCCTCGAAAGCTGGCATCCGTGGTCACCAGGACCCAGTCCTGTATGCCGAATCTGCGGCCCTCTAGAAGATGAGCACTCTGCAGCCACCACAGCAGAGACACCCTGGTTCTTGGAGACAGGGTTATTAGGCGATGCATCTGAAGATGCGATCCGGACCATTGGTCCAACAGGTCCCACTGAAAAATTCTGGCATGGAACCTGCCGAAAGGAATTGCTTCGTAAGAAGCCACCATCTTTCCCAGGACCCGCGTGCAGTGATGCACCGATACCTGTTTTGGTTTCAGGAGGTCTCTGACTAGAGATGACAGCTCCTTGGCTTTCTCCTCCGGGAGAAACACTTTTCTGGACTGTATCCAGAATCATACCCAGGAACAGTAGACGTGTCGTCGGAACCAGCTGTGATTTTGGAATATTCAGAATCCAACCGTGCTGGTGTAGCACCTCCTGAGATAGTGCTACTCCCACCAACAACTGCTCCTTGGACCTCGCCTTTATTAGGAGATCGTCCAAGTACGGGATAATTAAAACTCCCTTTCTTCGAAGGAGTATCATCATTTCCGCCATTACCTTGGTAAACACCCTCGGTGCCGTGGAGAGTCCAAACGGCAGCGTCTGGAATTGGTAATGGCAATCCTGTACCACAAATCTGAGGTACTCCTGGTGAGGATAGTAAATGGGGACATGCAGGTAAGCATCCTTGATGTCCAGGGATACCATGTAATACCCCTCGTCCAGGCTTGCAATAACCACCCTGAGCGATTCCATCTTGAACTTGAATTTTTTTATGTATGTGTTCAAGGATTTCAAATTTAAAATGGGTCTCACCGAACCGTCCGGTTTCGGTACCACAAACAGTGTGGAATAGTAACCCCGTCCTTGTTGAAGTAGGGGCACCTTGATTATCACCTGCTGGGAATACAGCTTGTGAATTGCCGCTAGCACAGCCTCCCTGTCTGAAGGAGTAATCGGCAAGGCAGATTTTAGGAACCGGTGGGGTGGAGACGCCTCGAATTCCAGTTTGTACCCTTGAGATACTATTTGCAGGATCCAGGGATCCACCTGTGAGCGAGAGCCCACTGATCGCTGAAATTTTTGAGGCGGCCCCCCACCGTACCTGGCTCCGCCTGTGGAGCCCCACCGTCATGCGGCGGACTTGGAAAAAGCGGGGGAGGACTTTTGCTCCTGGGAACCTGCTGTTTGTTGCAGCCTTTTCCCCCTACCTCTGCCTCTGGACAGAAAGGACCCGCCTTTTCCACGCCTGTTTTTCTGAGTCCGAAAGGACTGTACCTGATAAAACGGCGCCTTTTTAGGCTGTGAGGGAACATGGGGTAAAAATGCTGACTTCCCAGCAGTTGCTGTGGAAACTAGGTCCGAGAGACCATCCCCAAATAACGCCTCACCCTTATAAGGCAAAACTTCCATGTGCCTTTTTGAATCTGCATCCCCTGTCCACTGGCGAGTCCATAAGCCTCTCCTAGCAGAAATGGACAATGCACTTATTTTAGATGCCAGCCAGCAGATCTCCCTCTGTGCATCTCTCATGTATAAGACTGAGTCTTTTATATGCTCTATGGTTAGCAGAATAGTGTCCCTGTCTAGGGTGTCAATATTTTCTGACAGGGAATCTGACCACGCAGCGGCAGCACTGCACATCCATGCTGACGCAATAGCTGGTCTAAGTATAATGCCTGAGTGTGTATATACAGACTTCAGGATCGCCTCCTGCTTTCTATCAGCAGGTTCCTTGAGGGCGGCCATATCCGGAGACGGTAGTGCCACCTTTTTAGACAAACGTGTGAGCGCTTTATCCACCCTAGGGGGTGTCTCCCAATGTGACCTATCCTCTGGCGGGAAAGGGAACGCCATTAGTAACTTCTTAGAGACTACCAATCTTTTATCAGGGAAAGCCCACGCTTCTTCACACACTTCATTTAATTCTTCTGACGGGGGAAAAACTACGGGTAGTTTTTTCTCCCCAAACATAATACCCTTTTTAGTGGTACCTGGGTTTATATCAGAAATTTGTAACACCTCTTTCATTGCTTCAATCATGCAACGAATGGCCTTAGTGGACATTAGACTAGACTCATCGTCGTCGACACTGGTGTCAGTATCCGTGTCGACATCCGCGTCTACCATCTGAGGTAGCGGGCGTTTTAGAGCCCCCGATGGCCTTTGAGACGCCTGGACAGGCACGAGCTGAGAAGCCGGCTGTCCCGCATTTGGCATGTCGTCAAATTTTTTGTGTAAGGAGTCGACACGTGCACGCAATTCCTTCCAGGTGTCTGCATCGCAGGGGGTGACATCCCTTCTATAGGCATCTGCTCCGCCTCCACATCATTATCCTCATCAAACATGTCGACACAGCCGTACCGACACACCGCACACACACAGGGAATGCTCTAACAGAGGACAGGACCCACAAAAGCCCTTTGGGGAGACAGAGTGAGTATGCCAGCACACACCAGAGCGCTATATAATGCAGGGACTAACTGAATTATGTCCCCTATAGCTGCTGTTATATATACTGCGCCTAAATTTAGTGCCCCCCCTCTCTTTTTTACCCTTTTCTGTAGTGAAGACTGCAGGGGAGAGCTAGGGAGCTTCCTTCCAGCGGAGCTGTGAGGGAGAAATGGCGCCAGTGTGCTGAAGGAGATAGCTCCGCCCCTTTTTCGCGGACTTTTCTCCCGCTTTTTTATGGATTCTGGCAGGGGTAATTATCACATATATAGCCTCTGGGGCTATATATTGTGGTATTTTTGCCAGCCAAGGTGTTTTTATTGCTGCTCAGGGCGCCCCCCCCTAGCGCCCTGCACCCTCAGTGACCGGAGTGTGAAGTGTGTATGAGGAGCAATGGCGCACAGCTGCAGTGCTGTGCGCTACCTTGGTGAAGACTGATGTCTTCTGCCGCCGATTTTCCGGACCATCTTCTTGCTTCTGGCTCTGTAAGGAGGACGGCGGCGCGGCTCCGGGACCGAACACCAAGGCCAGTTCCATGCGGTCGATCCCTCTGGAGCTAATGGTGTCCAGTAGCCTAAGAAGCCCAAGCTAGCTGCAAGCAGGTAGGTTCGCTTCTTATCCCCTTAGTCCCTCGCTGCAGTGAGCCTGTTGCCAGCAGGTCTCACTGTAAAATAAAAAACCTAATTATATACTTTCTTTTTAGAAGCTCAGGAGAGCCCCTAGTGTGCATCCAACCTCGGCCGGGCACAAAATCTAACTGAGGCTTGGAGAAGGGTCATAGTGGGAGGAGCCAGTGCACACCAGGTGACCTAAAAGCTTTCTTTAGTTGTGCCCAGTCTCCTGCGGAGCCTCTATTCCCCATGGTCCTTTCGGAGTTCCCAGCATCCACTAGGACGTCAGAGAAAGGTTCTTTGCATGAAACCTGCCGAATGGAATCGCTTCGTAGGAAGCTACCATTTTTCCCAGGATCCGCGTGCAGTGATGCACAGACACCTGTTTTGGTTTTAGGAGGCCTCCGACTAGAGATGACAGCTCCTTGGCCTTCTCCTCCGGGAGAACCATCCCTAGGAACAGCAGGCGTGTCGTAGGGACCAGCTGTGACTTTGGAATGTTTAGAATCCAGCCGTGCTGTTGTAGCACTTCCCGAGATAGTGCTACCCCTACCAATAACTGCTCTCTGGACCTCGCCTTTATCAGGAGATCGTCCAAGTACGGGATAATTAAAACTCCCTTCCTTCGAAGGAGTATCATCATTTCCGCCATTACCTTGGTAAAGACCCTCGGAGCCGTGGAGAGACCGAACGGCAACGTCTGGAATTGGTAATGACAATCTTGTACCACAAACCTGAGGTACTCCTGGTGAGGATGGTAAATGGGGACATGTAGGTAAGCATCCTTGATGTCCAGCGATACCATGTAATCTCCCTCGTCCAGGCTCGCAATAACCGCCCTGAGCGATTCCATCTTGAACTTGAATTTTTTGAGATATGTGTTCAAGGATTTCAAATTTAAAATGGGTCTCACCGAACCGTCCGGTTTCGGTATCACAAACATTGTGGAATAGTAACCACTTCCTTGTTGAAGTAGGGGCACCTTTACTATCACTTGTTGTGAATACAGCTTGTGAATTGCCTGTAACACTGCCTCCCTGCCTGAGGGAGTGGTTGGCAAGGCAGATTTGAGGAAACGGCGGGGGGGGAGACGTCTCGAATTCCAGTTTGTACCCCTGAGATACTATTTGAAGGATCCAGGGATCCACCCGTGAGCGAGCCCACTGCTTGCTGAAATGCTCGAGACGGGCCCCCACCGTACCTGGCTCTGCCTGTGGAGCCCCAGCGTCATGCTGTGGACTTAGAGGAAGCGGGGGAGGACTTTTGCTCCTGGGAACTGGCTGTATGCTGCAGCTTTTTCCCTCTACCTCTGCCTCTGGGCAGAAAGGACGCGCCTTTAACCCGCTTGCCCCTATTGGGCCGAAAGGACTGTACCTGATAATACGGTGCTTTCTTTGGTTGTGAGGGAACATGGGGCAAAAATGTAGACTTCCCAGCTGTTGCTGTGGAAACGAGGTCCGAGAGACCATCCCCGAACAATTCCTCACCCTTATAAGGCAGAACTTCCATGTGTCGTTTGGAATCTGCATCACCTGTCCACTGCCGAGTCCATAATCCTCTCCTGGCAGAAATGGACATAGCACTAATTTTGGATGCCAGCCGGCAAATATCCCTCTGTGCATCCCTCATGTATAAAAGTGCGTCTTTTATATGCTCTACGTTCAGCAAAATAGTGTCCCTGTCTAGGGTATCTATATTTTCTGACAGGGAATCTGACCATGCAGCAGCAGCGCTGCACATCCAGGCTGAAGCTATAGCCGGTCTCAGTATCACACCTGTGTGTGTGTGTATATATAGATTTCAGGATAGCCTCCTGCTTTCTATCAGCAGATTCCTTCAGGGCGGCCGTATCCAGAGACGGTAGTGCCACCTTCTTCGACAAGCGTGTGAGCGCTTTATCCACCCTAGGGGATGTTTCCCAGCGTGACCTTTCCTCTGGCGGGAAAGGGTACGCCATTAGTAACCTCTTAGAAATTACCATCTTTTTATCAGGGGAAGCCCACGCTTCTTCACGCACTTCATTTAACTCTTCAGATGGAGGAAAAGCTACTGGTAGTTTTTTCTCTCCAAACATTATACCCTTTTTTGTGGTACCGGGGGTAACATCAGAAATGTGCAACACATTTTTCATTGCCTCAATCATGTAACGTGTGGCCCTACTGGAAGTTACATTAGTCTCGCCGTCGTCGACACTGGAGTCAGTATCCGTGTCGACATCTGTGTCAACCATCTGAGGTAGCGGGCGTTTCAGAGCCCCTGATGGTTTTTGAGACGCCTGGGCAGGCACAGGCTGAGAAGCCGGCTGTCCCACATTAGGTATGCCGTCAAACCTTTTATGTAAGGAGTCGACACTATCACGTAATTCCTTCCACAGCACCATCCACTCAGGTGTCGACCACGCAGGGGGTGACATCACATTTACAGG
This sequence comes from Pseudophryne corroboree, assembly GCF_028390025.1. NCBI lineage: Eukaryota > Metazoa > Chordata > Amphibia > Anura > Myobatrachidae > Pseudophryne > Pseudophryne corroboree. The sequence continues at coordinate 416,379,761 of NC_086451.1, forward strand.
CATCTGCTCCGCCTCCACATAAGCCTCCTCATCAAACATGTCGACACAGCCGTACCGACACACCGCAAACACACAGGGAATGCTCTGACAGAGGACAGGACCCCACAAAGCCCTTTGGGGAGACAGAGAGAGTATGCCAGCACACACCAGAGCGCTATATAACACTGGGATCCCACTATCAATGAGTGTTTTCCCTATAGCTGCTTTTTTATATATATATATATATATATATATATATATATATATATATATATATATATATATATACACATACATACATACTGCGCCTAAATTTAGTGCCCCCCCCTCTTTTTTTTTACCCTTCTGTAGTTTTCTCAGACTGCAGGGGAGAGCCAGGGAGCTTCCTTCCAGCGGAACTGTGAGGGAAAAATGGCGCCAGTGTGCTGAGGGAGAAGCCCCGCCCCCTTTTCGGTGGACTTTCTCCCGCTTTTTCTGTGATACTGGCAGGGGTAATTTTACATCTATATAGCCTCTGGGACTATATATGATGTATATTTTGCCAGCCAAGGTGTTATCTATTGCCCTCAGGGCACCCCCCCCCCCCCCAGCGCCCTGCACCCATCAGTGACCGAAGTATGAGGTGTACATGAGGAGCAATGGCGCACAGCTGCAGTGCTGTGCGCTACCTTGGTGAAGACTGAAGTCTTCTGCCGCCGATTTTCCGGACCTTCTTCTTGCTTCTGGCTCTGTAAGGGGGACGGCGGCGCGGCTCCGGGAACGAACACCAAGGTCGGGTCCTGCGGTCGATCCCTCTGGAGCTAATGGTGTCCAGTAGCCTAAGAACCCCAAACTACCACCTGTTAGGTAGGTTCGCTTCTTCTCCCCTTAGTCCCTCGCTGCAGTGAGTCTGTTGCCAGCAGATCTCACTGAAAATAAAAAACCTAAATATACTTTCTTTCTAGGTGCTCAGGAGAGCCCCTAGTGTGCATCCAGCTCGGCCGGGCACAAGAATCTAACCGAGGTCTGGAGGAGGGGCTTAGTGGGAGGAGCGAGTGCACACCAGTAGTCTAAAAGCTTTCTTTGTAGTTGTGCCCAGTCTCCTGCGGAGCCGCTAATCCCCATGGTCCTTACGGAGTCCCCAGCATCCACTTAGGACGTTCGAGAAATGAGGCTCAGTAGTGTGTGTGGCCTCCACGTGCCTGTATGACCTCCCTACAACCCACACAAGTGGCTCAGGTAGTGCAGCTCATCCAGGATAGCACATCAATGTGAGCTGTGACAAGAAGGTTTGCTGTGTCTGTCAGCGTAGTGTCCAGAGCATGGAGGCGCTACCAGGAGACAGGCCAGTACATCAGGAGACGTGGAGGAGGCCGTAGGAGGGCAACAACCCAGCAGCAGGACCACTACCTCTGCCTTTGTGCAAGGAGCAACAGGAGGAGCACTGCCAGAGCCCTGCAAAATGACCTCCAGCAAGCCACAAATGTGCATGTGTCTACTCAAACGATCAGAAACAGACTCCATGAGTGTGGTATGAGGGCCCGACGCCCACAGGTGGGGGTTTGTGCTTACAGCCCAACACCGTGCAGGACGTTTGGCATTTGCCAGAGAACACAAAGATTGGCAAATTCGCCACTGGCGCCCTGTGCTCTTCACAGATGAAAGCAGGTTCTCACTGAGCACATGTGACAGACGTGACAGAGTCTGGAGACACCAAGGAGAACGTTCTGCTGCCTGCAACATCCTCCAGCATGACCGGTTTGGCAGTGGGTCAGTAATAGTGTGGGGTGGCATTTCTTTGGGGGGCCGCACAGCCCTCCATGGGCTCGCCAGACGTAGCCTGACTGCCATTAGGTACCGAGATGAGATCCTCAGACCCCTTGTGAGACCATATGCTGGTGCGGTTGGCCCTGGGTTCCTCCTAATGCAAGACAATGCTAGAGCTCATGTGGCTGGAATGTGTCAGCAGTTCCTGCAAGACGAAGGCATTGATGCTATGGACTGGCCCGCCCGTTCCCCAGAACTGAATCCAATTGAGCACATCTGGGACATCATGTCTCGCTACATCCACCAATGCCACGTTCCACCACAGACTGTCCAGGAGTTGGCAGATGCTTTAGTCCAGGTCTGGGAGGAGATCCCTCAGGAGACCATCCGCCACCTCATCAGGAGCATGCCCAGGCGTTGTAGGGAGGTCATACAGGCACAAGGAGGCCACAGACTCTACGGAGCCTCATTTTGACTTGTTTTAAGGACATTACATCAAAGTTGGATCAGCCTGTAGTGTGTTTTTCCACTTTAATTTTGAGGGTGACTCCAAATCCAGACCTCCATGGGTTAATAAAATTGATTTCCATTGATAATTTGTGTGATTTTGTTGTCCGCACATTCAACTATGAAAAGAACAATATATTTAAGAATATTTAATTCATTCAAATCTAGGATGTGTTATTTTAGTGTTCCCTTTATTTTTTTGAGCAGTGTATATACACATATATATATATATATATATATATATACACATATATACACACACACATATACATACACACTACTATCCCTTTAAACCAGGACACTTATGAATTATACAGGTTCTCTGTGGCCTGCATGTCACCTGGTTTTAATCAGCTACAGAACCTGTGTAATTTATAAGTATCCCAATTTAAGGGGCTAGTGTGGCAAGTATATACATACATAGACATGTTAATAACTGTATAGTAAAGCAAAACCTGTGTTTTATGTCTTATACACACTTTAAACTCTAGACTTCGAATCCTGACACATCCAAGCGTACAAATCATGTCAGTTTGACACACCACAAACACTCTTACAAATCAGAGTAACAGGCCTGAATAAAGGACACATGCACAATGTGTATCTTAAAAATATTACTTTTATTGTTCTGTAAGGAGTTGTAAGAGGTGCAGGAATGATAGAAAGGCGCTGCCCCCTGACATTTCTCCCGGTGGGCCGCTGGTATAAAAAGATGAGACATGGAATGTTACAGCTCTCGTGATAACAATCAGCAACCTTATTTTTTTATATTTTTTTCATTTAGAAGACAAGAAAAACAAAAAAACGGCAAATATAGGTTTTGCTAGTTGAATATATATTTATATCATAAATCCCCCTAAATTAAGTAAATAGTAACCCTCTTAAAGTTTTGTTTTATTATAATTTTATTTTTTTTGGTCCACAGGGGGAAAAATAAAAATAAAAAAGTAAAAACCATTATAGGGCTGATGCTATGACATGATACGAATGTATAAGATGTAGGAGGTGGCTGTGCTTCCCGAAAAGCAGGAGACAGTCACCAAAAGGTTATGCGATAAATGACGTGGAATGATGCATTGTAATGTGTTCCCCTCACCAGGGAGACACACCAAGCAACAGGAATGTAGAATTAATTGCTTGAAGGTTTGTTACCCATAACCAAACACCTCCGCTATTAAAAAGTGATTGTGAATAAGTAATGGTTATTCCCCCCCCCCTCCCTCCTTTCCCCTGGCCTTTTTGTAACAGATCTGGATGTTTGCTACCAGCAACCTCTGTTCAGCAGATGCACGCACGCACCAGTGTATGTGCATCCCTCTTAAAATAGGACATGGTAAAACATCTGGCTGGGAAGGGGGTTTGGAAAAGCACCCTCCGTTTTACGGATCTCTCCCCTGCCTGCAGTGCGGAGCCCTCTGTGCTGTGACCTCACCAAGAGGCCTTCGAGTTGTGAAACCATGATGAACAAGGAAAGATAGAATGGTACTGCGTAGGCAAGGACCATATGCCTCTCGCAGGAGCTTGTAGGACCAGGAATAAATAACCCAAGGTAGAGAGAGAGGGGCTTGTGAAGGACCTGTACAGGATGCAAGATATGAAAAGGTTATCCAGAAGCGCAGTCTACGTTGCCAGCTGTGTGTGGAAGCACCCCTGCCCTTTAGCCGTTGCATAGATAGCTTTGCAGAGGGGAGAGGAGCGGTCCTGCAGCTTTAGCTCTGCCTTCTCCTCCCTCCTTGCAAAGGGAATGAAAGCTAATGAGATCCCCTCCCTCCCCTTTCCCAGACAGGGGGATGCTAGTAAGCCCAGTGCCCCCATGTCCAACCAGAGCTTCGCCTCTTCTGCAGCAGAGGCATTAGTAGCCGATGGAGGGTGGTAGGGCAGTGTCACAATCTCTCCCCCATCAAGGTCTCACAGGTCGCTTTCGCCGTACAACGCAGTAGAAAAGGACAGGTAATCCAGTGCTCCGGGCACTGCATCGGGGCCGTGGTAGGGTGCCATACGAGAGATGCAGTACTCCGCCTGGTCTGGGGGCAACTCTCGGCGCAGCTCTGCTGCTGTGATGTAATTCTGAAACAGAAGATGCGAGAAGGGCAGGTCTTAAAAATCTGGAATTCCGGAGTAAGTCTACTCTCCTAATATCATGTCCGGGAAAGACTGAAGAAACGGTAGCCTGCTGTGGTCCGCACTACTCGCTGGGTTTAAGTGACACTTACCTTATCTCCAGCAAGGACCTTGAAAGAAGCAATGACTTGGTCAGCGGTGTCTGTGTCCGTTGTCTCTCTGGACATGAAGTCGATGAAGGCTTGGAATGTCACCATGCCCGAATTGTTGGGGTCAACGCTGGCCATGATGCGGTTAAATTCTGCGTCACCCTGCCATGAGGCAAATGGAAAAGCAAAAAAGTTAGGGCAGGGAGAAGCTCCAAAGTATAACTGTGACACTAGGTGAAGTCACAGGAGCACACGGATGGGAAACCACGGAAGTACATAGATGTAAGCAGCATACCAAGCTGTATCCGGTAGAGATAAGGAGAGCTCGAAAGTCATCGGCATCCAGAGAAGAGATTCTCTTCTTTTCCAAGAAACAGTTATAGACAGAAGTCGAAGAGAGCAGAAAGTAAAGTGACAGATACAGGGGAAGAAAAGGGGTGAAGGTGGTAAGATGTAGCAAAATAATGCAAAGGACATAAATAGTACAATAACAAATAAAAACAAAACATTGGCACAGATGAGCAAAAAACAGTGAAAGGAAAAATGAGAGAGAGAAAGAAAGAGTGAGAATTAGTTTGTGCTCAGGGTGGTAGTTTGGTACCTGTCTGTCATTCTCCACATCATAGCCCAGACTGATGAGACAAGCTTTGAACTCTTCAGGTCCCAGGGCGCCCGTATGATCCTGTCACGGGGAGAACATGGTAGGGAAGAACATGTGGGTCCGAAGACAAAGCAGTGGGCAGTGGACAGGCGGTGAGATGGGGTGGAAGCCATGGGTGGAAAACAAGGACAATGGAAGAGAAACAGAAAAACAATATGTTACAGAATGCATAAAATGATTAGGAGACCTGGGACAAATGGGAGATGTACTCTGACAAGACTGGAAGGTGGTCTTCTGGGATAGACAAAGGAAGGGATCCATATAAGGAGGGTATGAAACGAGTTTACCCTTCCCAAAGAACTACTATACAAGGACTGCCGTGTAACCATATTACTGTAACCTTCCTGCCTTTCACCCACAATTCTGCCCTCAAAGTCCACAGTGCCCCTTCACCTTGTCGAAGTGGTTGAAGGATGCTCTGAACTCATGCATTTGCTCCTGGCTGATTCCCTTGGCATCACGTGTTAGGATCTGGTTCTCCACTTCATTTATGGTCCTGGCAATAGTGGTGAGCAGATGTTCTGAACCAACGCGGATGTGCTGCAGGGGACACATACGAAGCAGATTATGGACCATTCATAACTGGGTTGCTCTGACAGGGTAATAGAGTGCTGCCTTACCTCCATGGTGTAGTTGGTGTGCTTATTATCGAAGATCAGGGCTTCCTGAATGAGCTGGTGCTGCTGCTCCAGCTTGTCTATGTTGGGCTTGTAGCTTAGGACGCTCTGTTCATACTGCTTCAGGTGACTTATCTGGTCCTCCAGCGTGCCATGCATTTCAATGGCAATTCTACCGATCTCCTGAGTAAAGATAGCAGTCAGTATTTGCAGAAAGAGACATAACACCGAATTACACAAAATATAGGACATAATATATACTCAATTGCAGTATGTTAATACAGTACTATGAGATAATGGTGACCCCCAGCTACAAGTCTGTATTGTGCTCATGTTGTTTAAAAGAAATCAAATTAAAGTAAATCAGGGCTGATATACAGAAATACTTTTTTTTTTTTTTTTTTTTAATGGGTGCCTGCTCCTGCCCTGCACCAAAGAAAAAAAACTGGTGTTGGGGGTGGGATATAGGGGACAGGGAGGATGAGGCATGCTGGGAAATAGAAAGTAACTCTTTGGTGCCTGCCTCGCTCCCTATCAAGCCTATACCCAGTGTAATGACTCGTGACCCTAGTGGACGAAAGAGAGGTTCTTTAAATGCTTACTATTCACTCAGACTGCAGGCGGCCGCATGACATTGCCTGGGCTCACCTGGCTCACAGTGGAGCTGTTCTGGTGCCTTAGCAAGGTTCCTAATTGGGTACAGACTTCTTTCATGCCCAACTGATTATAAGAGATGTACTCCATCAGATGTGCGCTGGTTACAGAAGTTGCACTCCATAATGGAGAGTAGAACTTACATTTTATGGTGCCTTAAGGTTATAATGTTTAAAGAATTTGCCCCAAACGGGAATTCAATCTCATATGAAATGCTCTCTACCTGGGTGCCTTAAATTCCACCAATTCAGTAATTCATTGCCGTCTGAGACAGGCTTTTCAGAAGTGTTCCCTATGGCCCTCTACATACAGCATTTCCGATTCACATGAATGGAAAGTCCAGCTCATAGGCGTATTTATAATGGGTGCAAGGTGTGCCCCACCGTGCATCCACAGTATACTTATCTTGTGCCAGCAAGCGGTTTCCTCCCTCCTCCATCGAAGTGTCACCTTGTGACATCTTCCAGGCACATAGCTCCATGCAGTTAAAAGCAAAGACTCGAAACAGTGCTAGAACCTTTGCTCTCTTGCACCATCTTCCAGAATATTACTGGGAACCCGCTTACCGGCACAAGGTAAAATGCGGGGGAAGAGAGAACTGATGCACACAGGCCACCTCACAGACTAGGAAGCATTAACGTGTTTAAACAGGCAAGCAAGGAAAAGAAATGCTGTACCGTGGCAGGCAGTGAGGGAATACCACGCGATAGGTAGAATCATCATATGGAAGTCTGTTCTGTATGGAATTTATACTTTAAACTGATCAGTGTTTTTACAATACCAAGACTAGCAATATTACTTCCACTGGGAAAATGTTTGCAGTCGTCGTGGCTGACGGCAAAGCTTCATTTCAGTGAAGAGAGACTGTTGCAAAAAGCAAGAGTCCATTTTATCTTCTGCCATCTTCAAAAGTAGACTGTTGAAGGAAATTAAAGCTCCCTTCACCTCCGCTACAAAATGAGCTGGGTTAGAGCACTGTAGTCAAACACTATATCGACTCCATAAATGGCATCACATAAAATGTTGCAATGTAAACTTAGTCAAATTTGTTTGTTTTTTTTAAGGCAGAAACGATTTATCTGCAGTCAAACTAATTTAACTCAAGTAATTTACAAAAAAAAAAAAAAAAAAAAAGTACCAAAAAATTGCAGTTCCTACTTTGAACACCAGGTGGCGCTGAGCCTGTCTGCATGCCAACGCCACCAGTCATGGTCTTTACACACAATGTCAAATAAGGTCTGACTGGTTGAAGAATGAACGTTTTCTTTGTCATATAAACAGAACAGTTAATACAGTCACAAGGAACTGAGACTTGCCTCCATCTTTGACTGGATCCAAGGTCCCACCACATTTGCTTGGTTAGCAAACTGCAAACGTAGGCGCTCGTTGGACTGCTGCTTGTCTTGCTCTCCCTTTAATGCATTGTCTCTCTTGGGTACAAGTTGCTGGACCTGGTGTACAAAGAGCATTCCATGCGTTAGAGCACACAGCTGTGCCTAAGCAACTGAGGGTTCTTGGCTCTAGTCAGCCACCTACCTTATCCCACTTTGAATTTATGGTCTGTGGAGTGACAGTGGTGTAGGGGTTTCCGCTGGTCAGCTTGATGTGGTTATAATCGGCGATCTTCTGAGCCTGGTTTTGGATGTCTAGAATGGCCTCTCGTTCGCGGTCTGCATCCGGAAGTGTGGACTTAAACTGCTCATGGGCTGCGATGAGTCCCTGAGAAGCAAAAGCAGAACAGCCATGTTTTCTCTGTTGGATACAGCAAATCTACAGGTCTGCAGAACGTTGGGTGACAAGAAACAGAGCCCATACCTCAATCTCTTCAATGGTGTGCACAATGAACATGTCCTGCAGGTCTTCCATGGCCCCCTCCATCCAGTTATTAAATGGCGCTGCCCTCTTTGCATACTCCAGGTAGAGCTGGTCAATCGCCTCCAAGTGCTTCTCAGTTTGCTGGAGACAAAGGGCCAAGTCAATTAAGAGATGGGGGAGAGGGGAGGGGTATGAGCACACATCATGGGATGAAGGCTTGGAGAAATGCTATGTAGGGAAACGGGAAGGGTTCTGTTCTCACCTCTAAGGCCTCTCGTCTGCCGTGTGTCAGTGAGCCTAGAACATCCCACTGGTCGCAGATCTTTTGGCAGCGAGCGTTTACACTGGGCGAGTCGTAATAGTCAAGTTCACTGGAAGAGACAGAAAAATCAGACGTTAGGTTCAGCAGCCCCAGTACCAGAGTAGCGGTTTTATATTCTGAGGATGATTCGTTCACACCCACGTGTAACCCCTTGCTCTGCGCTCCAATAAACCTCTCCACGTGTCAGTGAAATGAAAGACTCCATTCACTGCAGCCATGGCAAGCTCAGAGACGTGGAAGTTGTGAAACTCTGGCTTTGGAATGTCTTCTAATAACGGTGTGGAAGAGATGTGAACAATGAGAGCACTGTGTGTATACACATACACACACCTATATCAGGGAGCACAGAGATACCACATGTTCTATCTCCCAGCACCACCATGACATAACTACAACTAAACAGCCAGAGCAACCACCTGCGAAGAGACTCAGATGCTGGAGCCATATAACAATCTAAGGCACCAGATCAGGAATTACAGACTGCAGAAATCTCAGAAGTTGGCGATCGTACACTCTCTCTAACAACGTAAACATGTCCTGTGCAGATTGCCGCCTGCCCTTATAGAACTTACTTCAGTTCCTGCGCTATGGCTGCGATCTGCTCCACCCTGTCCTGGTGAGCTGCCAGGTCACTCTCAAAGGCCTCGTGTTTTCGGATTAGAGCCTTGATTTCTGCCAAGGTGGCTGTCTCATAGTCCTTCTGCTTCAACATGGTCTCCTTACCTGTTGGAAGATAAAGTATTTAAGTGAATGTAGTGTAATAGACCACCTCCACAATGTGTAACGCAGTAGACCAATACGCTAGTAAAACACTATACTCTGAGGGCCATGACAGCACAGCCAGTAGATTTACTAGGAACTAGTATCACTGTAACAGGAGGTACACAGTGACCACCTCCGTACATGTTAGGTATAGCTGTAATTATGGCAGATGCCGTGGGCAGGACTGCTCTATATTGGCACAAAGCTTAATTATGTTTATTGTATTAAAGTTCCAAGATTTCCACTACTATGGTAGAGACCAATCATTTAATAATGTTTCCCACCATCCAGGAAAGCCGGCAGGGATGGTTACAGTACCCACCTTCGGTCCAAGCTTCATGTATAGACGCTTTCTGGCGGAACTTCTCTGCCAAGTGGTCCAGCCTCTCTAAACGTCGAATCTCATTCAACATCCATTCCTCATAACCCTTCTCGGACTGCTCCAAATGCTGCCAGCCATTATTAATGTCCTAACAAGGTGGAAGGGATGTCACTAAAACTGGACAATGATCTAGACTTTGCACAAGCACACACCAGGTTCCGATAAGTCTCTTGACCCTCTCCCCACACTCACCGAAACCATCTTCCCCTCAGAAGGCATGAATGCAGGTCGGTTACTGAGCCTCAGCTTGGTCTGTAAGGTGTTGAAGTTGATCTCCAGCTGACACTTCTCCTGGACCTTCGGAGGTTTGTGCACGCGGCGATAATCCCGGAAATCCTCTAGCTTCTGCTGCATATCTTGCATGGTCTTCTCTGGCTGACGATCTTCAAGCCATGGGATTGTACGTCTGATCCACTCCAAAAGCTACCAAAGGAAATCCAGTTCAGTTACAAGGAAATCACCAAATCAGGCTGAATTGTCAAAACCTAGACATGACCACTGCTTAACCTCAAACTACTACAATAAGAATGATCTATTACATACTCTGTTGACCATTCTGTAGGTAATTTTTCTAGACCACATACGTCTTCCATAACTAGACAAACCAGTAAAATCCTCTACTGGGCTCCGTATGCATTTGAAGATTTAACAGGGAAATTATCACATACCTGACAAATGTAAATAATGCTCAGTGATGTTAAAGGTTCTCTAAACTTAGTATCTATAGGAACTGTACACGTAACAAATAGCCGCACTTACTTGCGCTGCAAGGGGATTCATGGCTAATAGGATCTACCTGTACAATCTCTCAGGATCGGGCTGGTGGCAAAACTCAACAGCACAAGTCCAATCCGGTGGGCAGAATAATGAAAGCAAGCCAAGGGAAAGCTTGATGGCCTCAAAGTGCATTGCTTAAAGTTTAAGCTGATCATTTTTGACCCATTTTGTGCTGAAGTTTCAGAACAGGTTTCCTCATTTCTATTGTACCATAGTCAGAACTAACAAAGTAACAGAGGACTCACATCACTGGCAAGTTTCTCGTAATCCTCCATCAGGTGCTCATTCTCTTGGTTCACAGCCAGGACTTTGCAGATCCTGTTGGCAGCAGTCTCAGCCTAAGGCAGAACACATTGGTTAGATGGCACATAAATCCCCCAAAAATGTCTGGCAGGCCCAACGGCTCTTCTAATGCCTCAAAGTTAAGCCAAATCTTGGGAGTTCACAAAGGAAAAACCATCTGATTGCAATTTGTAGACACGAACCATGAAGCTTTTGTCTCTCCACTGCAAAATATTACATCCCCCCTCTAACACAGCTGAAACACCCACAGCATCTTTCAGATTGTGTCATAATGGGCAGATAGTGGTCAAAAAGCTGAAACGTCATGTCAGTAAGTCAAATGTGACCGCGCTGGCCCTGCCCCTGAGTAGGACTCAATCAATCCACACTGCACATTCCTTTGAGGAAATCCTGCAGAACTGCCTGCCCCTTGTGTAGGTTATTAGAGAAAGCCCTCCCATGCTTCAGAAAAGTGACTGAGATTAGTGTAGTTTTGTCACACGCAGTCATCTCAAGAAGATGTAGCCCTCAATGGGAAGCAGTTAGCTTCCCGGCGGTCAAAATTCCGACACCGGGATGCCGAAGGAGGATGCAATGCCGGTGTCCAAATACCGACTCCGCTCGAGATGCCGGTGGGGGGGGAAGGTTAGGTTTAGGCTGGAAAAGGGGCGTTAGGGAGCAGAACCAGAAAAGTTAGGGTTGGGGACCGGGGAGGGAGGGGAGGGTTAGGCACCCTGAAGGGGGAAGTTAGGGTTAGGCACCACTGGGGAGGGAGGTTTAGGGTTCGGCACCAAGCGGGGAGGGTTAGGCACCCAGAAGGGAGGGTTAGGGGGCTGAATGGGTGGCTGTCGCGATTACAATGGACGGGATGCAGCCCATTTATTGGCAAATCATACAGAACACCCCTCAATATATTACACACGAGTGACATTAACGCCATTTAGAAACTTGATAGCAGCTTCCAATCAGAGGTGTGAAGGAACTACTTTCGGGTGAAATTATTGTTACACGGAAATAGACCACATCCTAGCATGACGCTTCAAGCAGCCCATTATGATGGAGAGAGTCTGAGCTCTTACAGCCAGTGGTTTGTGCATAAACCATGGAAATGGGAATTGTCTGATGCTTTCTATTGTAACAATGAGATTACAGCCATCTGATGCCTGCTAGCTGCAGGAAGCCCATTACAGATCCTCAAACACAATTAATGCTATAGAGTGGGAGCAGCTCTGACGTGGAACCTGATAATTCTGCACAGTTAGGTTCTCATGAGCTCTAGGTCAGTGGTTCTCACCCTCGGTCCACAAGTACCCCCCAACAGTTCATGTTTTCCAGGTCGCCTAGCAGTTGAACAGGTGTATTCATTAACTCACTGACACATTTTAAAAGACCCACAGGTGGAGCAAATTATTTCACTTGCAATCCAGTGAGGAAACCTGGAAAACATGAACTGTTGGGGATAATTGAGGACCGCGGTTGAGAACCACTGCTCTAGGTTATTCCATTGCTGGGTTACCATCGTACCACCCCACGTAAGACATTACACTGTAAACTCAAAAGGCATTCAGTTCCAGCAGTAAACTGTACTTCACGTGGCATTTAGTAGCCAAGGAGAGTTGAAAAAGAGAATTACAAAGTAGAGGATGATTACAAAAACCAGTTAAAACACCCAGGGCAAAAAGTAATAGTCTGAGAGATGCAGGCAGTTCACGAATTCCTGTGAGTCTGCCTGTATATTTAAAGCAGCAACCATTCACCAGGCAAAACCAGGTCAGTTTTGCCTTGTTAATGATTTCCGCTTTAAAAATACGGGTGGACGCGCAGGAATTACCAAACAGCCTGCATCTCGCAGACTATTACAATTTGCCCCCAGTATGAGATGCCAGCAGCAGCAAGCTCACCTTCTGAGCCCCAGAAAAAGCGTGGTAGAAGCAGGAAACGTAGGTCATTATGGCCTTCTCATCAGGCCTGAGAGTGCCCACAATATCTGTGCAGAGAAGAAAGAGAAGGACAAGTGCAGAGTGAGAGAGAGGGTGCAGGGCCGGTCAGGAGCCAGATGAGGGGCTTCCTGTCCCAGATCTGCACCTCTCTGCCCTCAGTATGTGTCAGGAATGACAGGTGGGGGGAGGGAGTGTAGAGACAGCCGCCGCAGCTGCGGGGATCGCTACTCCTCCCTAACACTGAAGAAAAAGATTTGTTATAGAGCAGACCAAGAGATTCCCGACACAAAGCGAGGGGACAGCATGCCGCGCATCTGCAAAAGAAGCAGGAAATTAGGCATGCAGAAAGGAGAGGAGACAGGTGGAGGCTCTGCGGCCGCCCCACACACTACCTTCTGGGCTCCAGAGAAGGCGTGGTAGAAAGAGGACACGTATGTCATGATAGCCTTCTCATCAGGGCGAGCGGTGTTGACAATGTCTGGAAATGAAGGAAATAGGGTGAGACACTGGAAAGCATGGTGTCAAGGCTCAGATGCCATTTTCGTTCACTACAAGGCAAGGGAAATGTATCTAACACTACAGATTACACAGCCAGTGCCTGTAATGGGAGGAAGCCACCTTGATAATGATAGTCTGCCTTGACTCTTCATGCAGAGGAAGACTTAAGGTCACATGAGCAATTAATATGCTGACTTCAACAAAACGCTCCCAGACATAAGTAATGGATAAAGGCCGAACCAGCGATTGCAGAGTTGTAATGCACATTCCAATGCGCCAGTCATTACTAGGTATCAGTGTTCTAGCGGTTAAGCATGGGATTTCAAAGCCAGCGGCTTACTTGATCATGTGACTACTGCAAGACCACAAATCCAGAGCCTCACCTTCAGCATCCAACATCTTGGGGATGTCCAGATACTTCTCGGCCACTTCAAAGGCATTGTTCAAGTTGGTGACCGGGTCGTCCTAGGAGACATTGGCAACATAAGATTAGGGAAGTTTGAATGTTTACTGGGGGAAGTTCAACTGCACAATGCATACATTAAGCAACAATGGGATTTATACAGCGTGTGACAATGCTGGTTATATTCTTACCTTTCTCAGTTTATCATATTCTATAAGCTCTGGCCGGTGTCTGTGAATCAAGGCGTTAAAAGCCAGGCCATCCTTCCAACTGCAGGGAGAGCCACAGATTAGTCAGAGAGAAAGAAAAGGAGTAAGAGTCTCTCAAAGCCAAGCAGTGACAGGAGTCTAGAACACCCAGCATCCAGATAGTAATATGTGTCAGTCAGATTACAAATTACAGCAAGTGTACAGCTTTATTTTTGTTGTAGGAGTGGATTTTAAGTACTTTGAGTCATACGACTCCCTTTGCCACAACCGATTGCTACATATGGTCATCATCCTAGTGATTGACAGATTCATTCCTATGGCATTCAACAGCAGTTTCAATGAGAATTGGCATGACCGAGACTAACATGACGATGAGGGTAGGAAGTCAGGTGCTGCAGTCCATAACGGGGACCACAGCAGAGAAAGCCAGGAAAAACAGACCAACCGTAGGAGAGTGCATCTTGGAACCACAGATTTAATAGGTCCGGTAGTTTGGTGGCAAGTAGTGTTTGCAGGCAAGAGTAGGTGTCACTGATGTAGTGGTGAGGAAGACATAGAAAGTGCAGAATCACATATCAGAAAGTAATGTAAGAGTAAACGTACAGCCACAGGTGTAGTGGCGTGGAGAGCGTACACTCAGGAACACAGGGAGATAAAGAGAGAGGTGCGATCCTGCAACACTGACACAGCTACATATAAGCAGCAAAGCTCAAGCAGAGAGCAATCACAAGAAGAAGCTGAATGCACTGTTACCTGATGTGGAAGTTCTGTACATTCACGTTCTTGTAAGGCGCTGTCTTTCTCTGACACCACAGCAACAATCCTTCCTTGGCAGACGTCTCTGTGGAGACAAGAAAAAGAGGAAGTTTAGCACGAGACAACAGGGAACAAGAGAGAAGGAACAGCGAAACCAGAATATCTGAACACTTACCCTCAACAGAAATATCTTGAATAGCAAACCGTAGGATAATAGTCCAGATCATCCCCAAGGTCATTTTAGCATTACCATCCACGATTTCTGCAAGAGATCAAAGGTTACAAGGACGCCAAGCTCCGGCTTCTGCTGTGTGCTTCGGGCGTAAGTCACAGCATGGCCAGTCAGGAGGGAAGACCTCACACTCAAAGATGCATGGCGCTGTGCTTGTAACTGCAGACTATCATTTTCTAAATATTGCTAGGGCCACTTTGTAAAGCCCCACTATGGAAAATAAATTTACCCTCTAGTGTCCCCCCATCTGCTACTTACAAGTAATTCATTGGTTTTGCAGGCAAAATGACATTCACGAACGTACTCTATTAATTCAACAATGACATTGCTACAACCATTCAAAAGCGGATTATAAACCCATAAGAATCCCATTGGTGCTCCTGGACCCTGCTCAATGGATAAGCTGCATCCTACAAATATTGGAACAGCCGCCTCCACTGTCTGCTGATGAGAAGGCTTTAAACACAGATATAGATGGAGGGAGGGTATACAGACAGCACTGACTATTCAGAGCATTTACACACAACAGCAGCCTTTAAAATTACCCCAAAGTATCTCAGGGGCAGATGTATTAACCTGGAGAAGGCATAAGGAAGTGATAAACCAGTGATATGTGCAAGGTGATAAAGGCACCAGCCAATCAGATCCTCACTGTTAATTTACATATTGGAGCCGATTGGCTGGTGGCTTTATCACCTTGCACATATCACTGGTTTATCACTTCCTTATGCCTTCTCCAGGTTAATACATCTGCCCCTCAGTGTGTTAGACTAAGGCAATTAAGTACTTTTGTACAAAGAAGATCACAGAGAACATTTGGGGGACAGTACGAGGTGCATAGAAAGCAGAAACCACTTCAACTAGTGCAGAGAAAATAAGGATGGGGTTAAATTAGATGCAGGTTGAGTGTGTTTTCAGACATCCGGCCTACCTTCAGCTCCGATAGAGACAAGCTTCACCCCTTTACTCGCAATGAAGTCCAAGGCTTTATTGACGTTATTGATTTTATGAACCCGCATCTTGCCACGTTCTGGTTTAGGAAGACGCTCCCCTGAAATAAAACAAAGCCTTGTTGATAACAAGTATAGAACGTAACATGGGCTAGCCTACCGTATTCTATGATCTAAGATGCCATACATTGTCTCTGCACAGTGTGCTGCAGACATTACCAGGTATTCCTTGCACCTCTATGGGAAAAGTAACAAAGACCCAATCATGAAGTTCCTTCTCCAGGCCATGCTGAAGGCACTTTGCAGCCATTGGCTGAATTCCCCTTTGAAGTGTGAATTCAATCTTTATCACAGAAGCAGCTGCCGTCGCACTATTCAATTGTTTGTGCAGCTGGGTGCGGGTGCCCATTATTTCTACTCCCACCCTCATAAGATGGCAGGCAAAACCTGACCAAAGTCAGCATTTTGGGTGCCCAAACGCAGAGCCCCAAATACTTTGTACCGGTTTAGCCATTTTAAAGGGGAGATTAAATTGTGCTGGGTGCCCCATGCTGGTCGTCTATCAGAGCAATTCAATTGTAGCTCAGATCAGATGCCCATTACCCATGGCATACTTTTTTTTTTCTCAAAGGGGTCAATTCAATTCGGCAAGTTATGAATAGCGCCGGGAATTAGCTCCCAACGCTATTCAATTCAGCTCCAGTTAAGTCAGCGATGTCCCATTCTCGCCGACTAAACAGGTTGAATTGTCGGGAGAACAGGCATTCTCCGACTTAACTCCCCGGCGCGAGGCTGATTCCCGACAGAATCAGCCTTGCGCTGGCCGCGAGGAAGCACTTTTGTCGGGTTTCTTCTCTCATCCCCGGGGATGAGAGAAGAATTCCCGACAATTGCGGGTAACTAGCAGCTGAATTGAATAGCGTCGGGAGCTAATTCCCGGCGCTATTCATAACTTGCCGAATTGAATTGACCCCAAAGCCTCTAGAGGTGCTTGGGGAAAAGAAAAAAAATAATATTTTACTCACCGGTAAATCTATTTCTCGTAGTCCGTAGTGGATGCTGGGGACTCCGTAAGGACCATGGGGAATAGACGGGCTCCGCAGGAGACTGGGCACTCTAAGAAAGAATTAGTACTACTGGTGTGCACTGGCTCCTCCCTCTATGCCCCTCCTCCAGACCTCAGTTAAGGAAACCGTGCCCGGAAGAGCTGACATTACAAGGAAAGGATTTTGGAATCCAGGGTAAGACTCATACCAGCCACACCGTATAACTCGTGATAACATACCCAGTTAACAGTATGAACAACAACAACAGAGCTCAAACAACAGATGCCAACATAACATAACCCTTATTAAGCAATAACTATATACACGTATTGCAGAAAGTCCGCACTTGGGACGGGCGACCAGCATCCACTACGGACTACGAGAAATAGATTTACCGGTGAGTAAAATCTTATTTTCTCTAACGTCCTAGTGGATGCTGGGGACTCCATAAGGACCATGGGGATTATACCAAAGCTCCCAAACGGGCGGGAGAGTGCGGATGACTCTGCAGCACCGAATGGGCAAACACAAGGTCCTCCTCAGCCAGGGTATCAAACTTATAGAACTTTGCAAAAGTGTTTGAACCCGACCAAATAGCTGCTCGGCAACCCCAAGAAGAGCCCAAGAAGAGCCCACTTTCCTTGTGGAATGGGTTTTCACTGATTTTGGATGCGGCAAACCAGCCGCAGAATGAGCCTGCTGAATCGTGTTACAGTTCCAGCGAGCAATAGTCTGCTTTGAAGCAGGAGCACCCAGCTTGTTGGATGCATACAGGATAAACAGCGAGTCAGTTTTCCTGACTCCAGCTGTCCTGGCTACATAAATCTTCAAAGCCCTGACTACATCAAGCAACTTGGAGTCCTCCAAGTCACGAGTAGCCGCAGGCACCACAATAGGTTGGTTCAAATGAAAAGATGACACCACCTTCGGCAGAAATTGCGGACAAGTCCGTAATTCTGCCCTGTCCATCTGGAAAACCAGATAGGGGCTTTTACATGACAAAGCCGCCAATTCTGACACACGCCTAGCCGAAGCTAAGGCAAATAGCATGACCACTTTCCACGTGAGATACTTTAGCTCCACGGTCTTAAGTGGCTCAAACCAGTGAGATTTCAGGAAACTCAACACCATGTTAAGATCCCAAGGTGCCACTGGTGGCACAAAAGGGGGCTGAATATGCAGCACTACCTTTACAAACGTCTGAACTTCAGGAAGCGAAGCCAGTTCCTTTTGAAAGAAAATGGATAGGGCCGAAATCTGGACCTTTATGGTCCCTAATTTTAAGCCCATAGTCACTCCTGACTGTAGGAAGTGCAGGAACCGGCAGAGCTGGAATTCCTCTGTAGGGGCCTTCCTGGCCTCACACCAAGCAACATATTTTCGCCATATACGGTGATAATGTTTTGCCGTCACGTCCTTCCTAGCCTTTATCAGCGTAGGAATAACTTCATCCGGAATGCCTTTCTCCGCTATGATCCGGTGTTCAACCGCCATGCCGTCAAACGCAGCCGCGGTAAGTCTTGGAACAGACAGGGACCCTGTTGCAACAGATCCTGTCTGAGAGGCAGAGGCCATGGGTCCTCTGTGAGCATTTCTTGCAGTTCTGGGTACCAAGTCCTTCTTGGCCAATCCGGAACAATGAGTATTGTTCTCACTCCTCTTTTTCTTACGATTCTCAGCACCTTGGGTATGAGAGGTAGAGGAAGAAACACATAAACCGACTGGAACACCCACGGTGTTACTAGTGCGTCCACAGCTATCGCCTGAGGGTCTCTTGACCTGGCGCAATACCTTTGTAGCTTTTTGTTGAGGCGGGATGCCATCATGTCCACCTGTGGCAGTTCCCATCAATTTGTAATCTGTGTGAAGACTTCTTGATGAAGTCCCCACTCTCCCGGGTGGAGGTCGTGCCTGCTGAGGAAGTCTGCTTCCCAGTTGTCCACTCCCGGAATGAACACTGCTGACAGTGCTTGCACGCGATTCTCTGCCCAACGAAGAATCCTGGTGGCTTCCGCCATCGCTACCCTGCTTCTTGTGCCGCCCTGGCGGTTTACATGAGCCACTGCGGTGATGTTGTCTGACTGAATCAGCACCGGTTGGTTGCGAAGCAGAGGCTCCACTTGACTCAGGGCGTTGTATATGGCCCTTTGTTCCAGGATATTGATGTGCAGACAAGCCTCCTGACTTGACCACAACCCTTGGAAGTTTCTTCCCTGAGTGACTGCCCCCCATCCTCGGAGGCTTGCATCCGTGGTCACCAGGACCCAGTCCTGTATGCCGAACCTGCGGCCCTCGAGAAGGTGAGCACTCAGCAGCCACCACAGAAGAGACACCCTGGCCCTGGGGGATAGGGTGATCAGCCGATGCATCTGAAGATGCGATCCGGACCACTTGTCCAACAGATCTCACTGAAAGGTCCTCGCATGGAACCTGCCGAAGGGAATGGCTTCGTATGACGCCACCATCTTTCCCAGGACTCGCGTGCAGTGATGCACCGACACCTGTTTTGGTTTTAAGAGTTCACGAGCTCCTGAGCCTTCTCCGCCGGGAGAAACACCTTTTTCTGGTCCGTGTCCAGAATCATGCCCAGGAAGGGCAGACGAGTCGTAGGGATCAGCTGCGACTTTGGAATATTCAAAATCCAGCCGTGCTGTTGCAACACTTCCTGAGAGTGTGCTACGCTGAACAGCAACTGCTCTCTGGACCTCGCCTTTATGAGGAGATCGTCCAAGTATGGGATAACTGTGACACCCTGCTTTCGAAGGAGCACCATCATTTCCGCCATTACCTTGATAAATATTCTCGGTGCCGTGGATAGACCAAACAGCAACGTCTGGAATTGGTAATGACAGTACTGTACCACAAATCTGAGGTACTCCTGATGAGGTGGATAAATGGGGACATGCAGGTAAGCATCCTTTATGTCCAGAGACACCATAAAATCCCCCTCTTCCAGGCTTGCAATGACCGCTCTGAGCAATTCCATCTTGAATTTGAACCTTTTCAGGTAAATGTTCAGGAATTTAAAATTCAATATGGGTCTGACCGAACCGTCCGGTTTCGGAACCACAAACATTGTGGAATAGTAACCCCTTACCTGTTGAGGGAGGGCAACCTGTACCACCACCTGCTGGAGATATAATTTGTGAATTGCCACTAACACTACTTCCCTTTCTATGGGGGAAGCAGGCAGGGCTGATTTTAGGTAACGGTGAGGGGGCATCACTTCGAATTCCAGCTTATATCCCTGAGACACAATCTGTATAGCCCAGGGATCCACCTGTGAACGAACCCACTGGTGGCTGAATTTTCGGAGACGCGCCCCCACAGCTTCCGGCTCCACCTGTGGAGCCCCAGCGTCATGCGGTGGACTTAGTAGAAGCCGGGGAGGACTTCTGTTCCTGGGAACTAGCTGTATGGTGCAGCTTCTTTCCTCTACCCCTGCCTCTGGCAAGAAAGGACGCACCTCGGACTTTCTTGCCTTTTTGTGATTGAAAGGACTGCATTTGGTAATACGGTGCTTTCTTAGGCTGTGAGGGAATATATGGCAAAAAATTTGACTTCCCAGCTGTAGCTGTGGAAACTAGGTCCGAGAGACCGTCCCCAAACAATTCCTCACCCTTGTAGGGTAAAACCTCCATGTATGGTACCTGAATGTGTATAAACAGACTTCAGGATACCTTCCTGCTTCCTATCCGCAGGATCCTTTAGGGAGGCCGTATCCTGTGACGGCAGGGCCACCTTCTTAGATAAGCGTGTCAGAGCTTGGTCTACCCTAGGGGAGGAGTCCCAGCGCATCCTGTCCATTGGCGGGAAGGAGTACGCCATAAGTAACCTTTTGGAAATCAGCACTTTCCTATCAGGAGAATCCCAAGCTTTTTCACATAACTCATTTAACTCATGTGAAGGGGGAAACGTCACATCTTGTTTTTTCTCCCCAAACATATAAACCCTCGTCAGGGACAGGGTTTACCTCTGATATGTGCAATACATCCTTCATAGCTACAATCATGTAGCGGATGGCTTTAGCCATTTTAGGCTGCAATTTAGCATCATCGCCACTGGAGTCAGAATCCGTGTCGATATCTGTGTCAACAATATGGGATAGTGGGCGCTTCTGAGACCCTGACGGCCTCTGCGCTGTAGGATCAGGCATGGGCTGAGACCCCGACTGTCCCAAGGCTTCAGCTTTATCCAACCTTTTATGCAAGGAGTTTACATTATCATTTAACACCTTCCACATATCCATCCAATCAGGTGTCGGCGCCGTCGGCGGGGACCCCTCATTCATCTGCTCTGCCTCCACATAGCCCTCCTCGTCAAACATGTCGACACAAGCGTACCGACACACCACACACCCAGGGAATGCTCTATGAGGACAGGACCCCCACAAGGCCTTTTGGAGAGACAGAGAGAGAGTATGCCAGCACACACCCCAGCGCTATATGACCCAGGAATCACACAGTAACTTAGTGTTTACCCAGTAGCTGCTGTATATATGATTATTGCGCTAAATTTGTGTGCCCCCCCTCTCTTTTTACCCTCTTTCTACAGTGAGTCTGCAGGGGAGAGCCTGGGGAGCTTCCTCTCAGCGGAGCTGTGGAGAGAAAATGGCGCTGGCGAGTGCTGAGGAAGAAGCCCCTCCCCCTCAGCAGCGGGCTTCTGTCCCGCGATTTGGTGTAAAAAATGGCGAGGGCTCATGCATATATACAGTGCCCAGCTGTATATATGCTGCTTTTGCCAGGAGGTACTCAATTGCTGCCCAGGGCGCCCCCCCCTGCGCCCTGCACCCTACAGTGACCGGAGTGTGTGGGTTAATGTGGGCGCAATGGCGCACAGCTGCAGTGCTGTGCGCTACCTCATGTGAAGACAGGAGTTTTCTGCCGCCGATTTTGACGTCTTCTTGCTTCATCCGCCGGCTTCTGTCTTCTGGCTCTGCGAGGGGGACGGCGGCGCGGCTCCGGGAAAGGACGACCAAGGTTAAGTTCCTGTGTTCGAACCCTCTGGAGCTAATGGTGTCCAGTAGCCTAAGAAGCGCAACCTAGCCGCAGTTAGTAGGTTTGCTTCTCTCCCCTCAGTCCCACATAGCAGAGAGTCTGTTGCCAGCAGAAGCGCTCTGAAAATAAAAACCTAACTAAAATATTTTCTTAATAGCAAGCTCAGGAGAGCTCACTAAAATGCACCCAGCTCCTTCCAGGCACAGATTCTAACTGAGGTCTGGAGGAGGGGTATAGAGGGAGGAGCCAGTGCACACCAGTAGTACTAATTCTTTCTTAGAGTGCCCAGTCTCCTGCAGAGCCCGTCTATTCCCCATGGTCCTTACGGAGTCCCCAGCATCCACTAGGACGTTAGAGAAAAATAAACAAGATTTTACTTACCGGTAAATCTATTTCTCGTAGTCCGTAGTGGATGCTGGGGACTCCGTAAGGACCATGGGGAATAAACGGGCTCCGCAGGAGACATGGGCACTTTAAGAAAGAATTTAGATTCTGGTGTGCTCTGGCTCCTCCCTCTATGTCCCTCCTCCAGACCTCAGTTAGAGAAACTGTGCCCGGAAGAGCTGACAGTACAAGGAAAGGATTTTGGAAATCCAGGGCAAGATACATACCAGCCACACCAATAACACCGTATAACTTGTGATAAACTTACCCAGTCAACAGTATAAACAACAGAGCATCAGTACAACCTTGATGCAACTATAACATAACCCTTATTGCAGCAATAACTATATATAAGTATTGCAGAAGAAGTCCGCACTTGGGACGGGAGCCCAGCATCCACTACGGACTACGAGAAATAGATTTACCGGTAAGTAAAATCTTATTTTCTCTAACGTCCTAGTGGATGCTGGGGACTCCGTAAGGACCATGGGGATTATACCAAAGCTCCCAAAACGGGCGGGAGAGTGCGGATGACTCTGCAGCACCGATTGAGCAAACACTAGGTCCTCCTCAGCCAGGGTATCAAACTTAAAGAACTTTGCAAAAGTGTTTGAACCTGACCAAGTAGCCGCTCGGCACAGCTGTAATACCGAGACCCCTCGGGCAGCCGACCAAGAAGAGCCCACCTTCCTAGTGGAATGGGCCTTAACTGATTTTGGCAGCGGCAATCCAGCCGCAGAATGAGCCTGCTGAATCGTGTTACAGATCCAGCGAGCAATAGTCTGTTTGAAGCAGGAGCACCAAGCTTGTTGGAAGCATACAGGATAAACAAAGATTCTGTTTTCCTGACCCTAGCCGTTCTGGCTACATAAACCTTCAAAGCCCTGACCACATCAAGCAACTCGGAACCCTCCAAGTCAGTAGTAGCCACAGGCACCACAATAGGTTGGTTTATATGAAAAGATGAAACCACTTTCGGCAGGAATTGTGGACGGGTCCTCAATTCTGCTCTATCCGCATGGAAAACCAGATAGGGGCTTTTAGGTGACAAAGCCGCCAATTCTGACACACGCCTAGCCGAAGCCAAGGCTAGTAGCATGACCACCTTCCACGTGAGATATTTCAATTCCACCGTTTTGAGTGGTTCAAACCAGTGGGATTTCAGGAAACTCAACACCACGTTAAGATCCCAAGGTGCCACTGGAGGCACAAAAGGGGGTTGAATATGCAGCACTCCCTTTACAAACGTCTGAACTTCGGGCAGTGAAGCCAGCTCTTTTTGAAAGAAAATGGATAGGGCCAAAATCTGGACCTTAATGGAACCCAAATTTAGGCCCAAAGTCACTCCTGACTGTAGGAAGTGAAGGAAACGGCCCAGCTGGAATTCCTCCGTAGGGGCATTCCTGGCCTCACACCAAGCAACATATTTTCGCCATATACGGTGATAATGTTGAGCGGTCACGTCCTTCCTAGCCATTATCAGCGTAGGAATAACCTCATCCGGAATGCCTTTCTCTGCTAGGATCCGGCGTTCAACCGCCATGCCGTCAAACGCAGCCGCGGTAAGTCTTGGAACAGACAGGGCCCCTGTTGCAACAAGTCCTGTCTTAGAGGTAGAGGCCACGGTTCCTCTGTGAGCATTTCTTGCAGATCTGGATACCAAGTCCTTCTTGGCCAATCCGGAACAATGAGTATTGTTCTCACTCCTCTTTTTCTTAGAATTCTCAGCACCTTGGGTATGAGAGGAAGAGGAGGAAATACATAGACCGACTGGAACACCCACGGTGAGGGTCTGAGGGTCTCTTGACCTGGCACAATACCTCAGTAGCTTTTTGTTGAGGCGGGATGCCATCATGTCCACCTGTGGCAGTTCCCACCAACTTGCAATCTGCGTGAAGACTTCTTGATGAAGTCCCCACTCTCCCGGGTGGAGGTCGTGCCTGTTGAGGAAGTCTGCTTCCCAGTTGTACACTCCCGGGATGAACACTGCTGACAGTGCGCTTACGTGATTCTCCGCCCAGCGAAGAATTCTGGTGGCTTCCGCCATTGCCACCTTGCTCCTTGTGCCGCCTTGTCGGTTTACATGAGCCACAGCTGTGATGTTGTCTAACTGAATCAGAACCGGTTGGTCGCGAAGCAGGGTCTCCGCTTGACGTAGGGCGTTGTATATGGCCCTTAGTTCCAGGATGTTAATGTGAAGGCAAGTCTCCTGACTTGACCACAGACCTTGGAAATTTCTTCCCTGTGTGACTGCTCCCCACCCTCGGAGGCTTGCAGCCGTGGTCACCAGGACCCAGTCCTGTATGCCGAATCTGCGGCCCTCGAGAAGGTGAGCACTCTGCAGCCACCACAGGAGAGACACCCCGGCCCTGTGGGATAGGGTGATTAACCGATGCATCTGAAGATGTGATCCGGACCATTTGTCCAGTAGATCCCATTGAAAGGTCCTCGCATGGAACCTGCCGAAGGGAATAGCCTCGTATGATGCCACCATCTTTCCCAGGACTCGAGTGCAGTGATGCACTGACACCTGTTTTGGTTTTAATAGGTTTCTGACCAGTGTCATGAGTTCCTGAACTTTCTCTATCGGAAGATAAACCCTTTTCTGGTCTGTGTCCAGAATCATGCCCAGGAAAGGCAGACGAGTCGTAGGAATCAACTGCGACTTTGGAATATTTAGAATCCAGCCGTGTTGCCGTAACACTTCCAGAGAACGTGCTACGCTGATCAGCAACTGCTCTCTTGACCTCGCTTTTGTGAGGAGATCGTCCAAATATGGGATAATTGTGACCCCTTGCTTCCGCAGGAGTACCATAATTTCCGCCATTACCTTGGTAAATCTTCTCGGAGCCGTGGAGAGACCAAACAGCAACGTCTGAAATTGGTAATGACAATCCTGTACCACAAATCTGAGGTACGCCTGATGAGGTGGCTAAATGGGGACATGAAGGTATGCATCCTTTATGTCCAGAGACCATAAAATCCCCCCCTTCCAGGCTTGCGATGACCGCTCTCAACGATTCCATCTTGAACCGGAACCTTTTCAGGTACATGTTCAGGGATTTTAAATTCAATATGGGTCTGACCGAACCGTCCGGTTTCGGTACTACAAACATGGTCGAATAATAACCCCTTCCTTGTTTAAGGAGGGGAACCTTGACCACCACCTGTTGAAGATACAATTTGTGAATTGCAGCTAACACTATTTCCCTCTCGAGGGGGGAAGCTGGCAGGGCCGATTTGAGGTATCGGTGAGGGGGCATCTCTTCGAATTCCAGCTTGTATCCCTGAGACACAATATCTATTGCCCAGGTATCCAACTGGGAGTGAACCCACTTGTGGCTGAAATTTCGGAGACGCGCCCCCACCGGGCCTAGCTCAGCCTGTGAAGCCCCAGCGTCATGCGGTGGATTTTGTGGAAGCCGGGGAGGACTTCTGTTCCTGGGAACTAGCTGTGTTGTGCAGCTTCTTTCCTCTGCCTCTGCCCCTGGCAAAAAAGGACGCACCTCGGACTTTGCTTTTCTGTGATCGAAAGGACTGCATTTGGTAATACGGTGCTTTCTTAGGCTGTGAGGAAACATATGGCAAAAAATTTGACTTTCCAGCAGTAGCTGTGGAGACCAGGTCCGAAAGACCCTCCCCAAACAATTCCTCACCCTTGTAAGGTAAAACCTCCATGTGCCTTTTTGAGTCGGCATCGCCTGTCCATTGCAGAGTCCACAGGACCCTTCTGGCATAAATCGACATAGCATTTATTCTAGAACCCAGTAGACTAATGTCTCTTTGAGCATCTCTCATATATAGGACAGCGTCTTTTATATGCCCCAGGGTCAATAATATAGTATCCTTGTCTAAGGTATCAAGTTCCTCAGACAGTGTGTCCGTCCATGCTGCCACAGCACTACACACCCAGGCTGACGCGATCGCCGGCATCAGTAAGGTACCTGAATGTGTATAAATGGACTTCAGGGTACCCTCCTGCTTTCTATCCGCAGCATCTTTGAGGGTAGCCATATCCTGTGACGGCAGGGCTACCTTCTTGGATAAGCGCGTTAAAGCTTTGTCCACCCTAGGGGAGGATTCCCAGCGTAACCTGTCCGTTGGCGGGAAAGGATACGCCATAAGCATCCGTTTGGAAATCTGCAGTTTTTTCTCTGGAGATTCCCAAGCCTTTTCACATAACTCATTTAGCTCGTGTGAAGGGGGAAAGGTCACCACCTGCCTCTTTTCCCCATACATATGAACCCTCTTGTCAGGGACTGGGGTTTCCTCTGTGATGTGCAACACATCCTTAATTGCTATAATCCTATAACGGGTGGATTTAGCCAATTTAGGCTGTAACTTTGCATCAGCGTAATCGACACTGGAGTCAGAATCCATGTCAGTATCCGTGTCAACAATTTGGGATAGTGGGCGCTTCTGAGACCCTGACGGCCTCTGCGACATAGGATCAGGCACGGGCTGAGACCCTGACTGTCCTGAGGCTTCAGCTTTTTCCAACATTTTATGCAAGGAATTAACATTATCATTTAAAACCTTCCACATATCCATCCAATCAGGTGTCGGCGCCGTCGGCGGAGACACCACATTCATTTGCTAGCGCTCTGCTTCCACATAGCCTTCCTCGTCAAACATGTCGACACAAGCGTACCGACACACCACACACACAGGGAATGCCCTTTTTGATGACAGTTCCCCCACAAGGCCCTTTGTAGAGACAGAGAGAGAGTATGCCAGCACACACCCCAGCGCTATAAACCCAGGAATAACACAGTAACTTAATGTTAACCCAGTAGCTGCTGTTATATTGATTTTTGCGCCTAATTATGTGCCCCCCTCTCTTTTTACCCTCTTCTACCGTGTATCTGCAGGGGAGAGCCTGGGGAGCTTCCTCTCAGCGGAGCTGTGGAAAAAAAATGTCGCTGGTGAGTGCTGAGGAAGAAGCCCCGCCCCCTCTACGGCGGGCTTCTGTCCCGCTTAAATATGTATTTTCTTGGCGGGGGCTCATACATATATACAGTGCCCAACTGTATATATGTTCACTTTTGCCAAAAAAAGGTCCAAATGCTGCCCAGGGCCCCCCCCCCTGCGCCCTGCACCCTTACAGTGACTGGAGTATGTGAGGTGTGTGGGAGCAATGGCGCACAGCTGCAGTGCTGTGTGTTACCTCAGTGAAGAACGGAGTCTTCTGCCGCCGATTTCGAAGTCTTCTTGCTTCTCATACTCACCTGGCTTCTGTCTTCCGGCTCTGCGAGGGGGACGGCGGCGCGGCTCTGGGATCGGACGACGAGGGTGAGATCCTGTGTACGATCCCTCTGGAGCTAATGGTGTCCAGTTGCCTAAGAAGCAGGACCTAGCTTCAGAGAGTAGGGCTGCTTCTCTCCCCTCTGTCCCACGATGCAGGGAGTCTGTTGCCAGCAGAGCTCCCTGAAAATAAAAAACCTGACAAACTACTTTCTCACAGCAAGCTTAGGAGAGCTCACTGAAAAGCACCCAGCTCGTCCGGGCACAGATTCAAACTGAGGTCTGGAGGAAGGACATAGAGGGAGGAGCCAGAGCACACCAGAATCTAAATTCTTTCTTTAAGTGCCCATGTCTCCTGCGGAGCCCGTCTATTCCCCATGGTCCTTACGGAGTCCACAGCATCCACTAGGACGTTAGATAGAAAAAAAAAAGTGTGAAAAGTCTGTATTTTTGCCACCCAAAACGCCAAAACCAGGAATTTAGGGGACCAAACAAGAACATTAGATGGATTTAGCTGCTTTGTGCGGCTATACCCAGTGCTTTCAGGCACGTTAAATATTAATGGACGCCTGAACGGAGAAACAATGAAATTGCTCCCTTAGGTGCCCATTCGTATAGACACCCAGCAGGGGGCGCCTCAGTGCATTTGGGAGCAACGAGTAATGTGTGCTCAGTAACTACTGCCTGGCAGCACAAACAATTGAATCATTTTCTTAGGGTCAGGCAGCCATTACTCATTTACGGATGTTTTCATAGCATCAACATGCCTGCAGGGCCGGCGTATGTAACTCACCCGATATAACTTCCAGGAGTAACATGAGCTTTAACCCATCGCGGAAATCCTCATCTATATTCTCAATCTGAGTGCCGGCCTTCCTCAGGTGCGAATTACACCACGCAGTGAAAGTCTATGGAAAGAAGAAAAGCTCAATGTAAGGCAAACAGGACAGGTAGCACTACAGCTTCTAAGATTGGTGTGTCTTTAACCCATCACTGGGAGAAGGGAAATTATTTTTTTTTATTAAAAAACCTATGTAAATAGAGCATTTTAGGACTAAATGGTGAAAACAGTGTATAACACAAATGTAGGGAGAAGCTACAGATGTGTCCTCCTACATCCTCGTTGCAGTCACGTTACACAGCCCTTCTAGTCACGCCTAGTAGTGAGCGCGATTACTAACACTGCATCTTTTTGTGCATTTCTTCCCCAAAATGTGTCTTTCGCTTCATTCAAGGAGACTCTGCTGATCAAAATTATATGCGGCTTGCCTATATTCTGTGTGCGACTGGCTGTATTACCCAGGAAAACACGAACGTTTTATTATTATTATTATTCCTTTATTTATATGGCGCCACAAGGGTTCCGCAGCACCAAATTACAGAGTACATAAACAAATAATCAAACCGGAAAACAGCAACTTACAGTTGATGACAGTATAGGACAAGTACAGGGTAAATAAACATAGTTACATCAGCAGATGACACTGGAATAAGTATCAGGTGGCAGAAGACTGCTGGAATTGGTGCAGTTGAAGATTATTAAAGTAAGAAAGGATAAGCACATGAGGGAAGAGGACCCTGCTCGTGAGAGCTTACATTCTAGAACGTTGCATTTCATATGCAGATACAGCAGCAGTCGCACACAGAATATAGGCATGCAGCATATCATTTTAATAAGCGGAGTCTGCTTGTGTGCCTTATTCGTGCAGCAATGCAAATCGGATGCATTTTCAGCAACCAAAAAAAAATAACAGAAAAGAAAAACAAAAACGGACGTTAGCAGAGCTGCCCGGGAACTGGCGGCTCACTCACGCCAGGCATCTCGCGGTGTATGGCATATTGCGGCTAGCTCTAAGAGGACACATCTGTAGTACACACAAACTATATAATCTGTATATCTGATACTGAATTAAGGAGTGCCGGCAGAGGAACATCATACAAAGAGCATATAAGATTACACACATACATCATACACATGTATTGTTGTAAGAGAAAACATAACACGCTGCTGCTACAGTTTGGCTGGATGCAGATTAGCCGTGATTCATAATCTGTCAGCCAGTCTCCGAGGCCACACATGCCTTTTGGCTTTAATTGTGCACTACATTCAATGTTAGACTCCTCAGAAACATGACATTCTAGAGTGCCCACTAGACAAAAGTGTTTCCCTCCTTCTGTATCCCACGGCGGAGCTGTCGTGCCTATAATGACATTCCTATATTGCAATATTACACTGCTGAGGTCTTGCAGGGGATCCTTTATCTTATCTCTTGAAGAGAGATGATCCCATCGCCCTACCAGGTATAAGTGAACAAATGTGAACCACCTGTTTAACCCGGCAAAGTCCCTGCTCCCCAAATAACGGAGAGCAAGTGTAACTGAGAAGTCCAAGGATTAGCCTTACAATGCAAAGGGAGGAATCCGCCAAGTGAGCAACGTCTGTGCCAAATGTATAAAACGATATAGCGACGACTCGCAGGTGTGCGCTATAAGGCAACATGCACGAGGCAATACAACTGCAGGTGTGTGTGGGGTAATAATTGGGACAGATTTTTCAAAAGTAACTTTAAGAGGGCGATTCAATTGTTGGTCGGGAATTAGCTTCCGGGAATAAATTCCCTTTTCCGGCACTCAAGTGCGTGGTATTTTCCGCATGAAGCGGCTTCTCCGGTGATAAGTGTCAGGTGCGCTGTAGTAACTGCGAAACAAGCACTGAAGCCCTACCTTACGCAGGTAACTGCTCTCACCTCAGGAGTGTGAGAGCAGAAATCTGCTATAAGTGCAGCCTTAGGGCTGGTCGTGCAAAACAACTGAATAGCGACCAGTCAGTTTAGAAACAACTTGCCCCTTAAAAGAAAACCAGGATGACTTTAAATTACCCGGCATAAATGGGAGAAAAAGCTGCAGGTTTGCAAGCATGGACTTTATTACGTTCCCACCATAGCGATACAGTTCAGTAGAGCATGGAAGGCAGCCCTTCCGCAGAGGTCACAACTCCCCGAAACTGGAGATGGCCTGTCATCCTTAATTACATAACTGCGAACAGTCGGGTAAATTATAACACTAGCAAACTGAGCACACAGCAAAGAATGGATGATTCACAACGTTGTGCAGAGCTGCGAGTAGTAGACAGGTCTCCGAACACATGCATGACAAGGAATGACAGTCTTATGACACGGCACCACCCAAAGATATGCCAGCTGGGCAGAGCCCAGGGGTGTAACTTCCATCACAGAGCAGGAATCAGGTGTCAGCCCAGAAATTTTGAGTAAGAAAAACATATCTGGGTCACTTCCTGAGGTCCCCCCCTCGCACTGACTCACCGCTCCAGAAATAGGCGCGCAATTATTGCTCACAGCTAGCACAATACTCCCTGCGCACCCCTACCCCCCCCCTCCCCATGCCAGGACTCAACACCAACTACAATTTATTTGGCTTCATCGCATCTGTAAACAAAGCAATAGTAGTGTATGCATTTATTTACATGGATCTTTGCATACAGAATGTCAGATTCACCTTGGAAATTCTGTAATGTTTTATTTCAATCCCCTGCATCAGAACGGGGCGTCCTTTTCCATAGTACTCACACTTTGCAACATTTAAAATGTTGGAACTCTCTCTTATACAGTAATGTATATTTAAATATGGGCCAGGCCGCGAGAGTCTCATTCAGGGATAATAAGATTTTACTTACCGGTAAATCTATTTCTCGTAGTCCGTAGTGGATGCTGGGGACTCCGTAAGGACCATTGGGAATAGACGGGCTCCGCAGGAGACATGGGCACTTTAAGAAAGAATTTAGATTCTGGTGTGCTCTGGCTCCTCCCTCTATGTCCCTCCTCCAGACCTCAGTTAAAGAAACCGTGCCCGGAAGAGCGGACAGTACAAGGAAAGGATTTTGGAAATCCAGGGCAAGACTCATACCAGCCACACCAATCACACCGTATAACTTGTGATAAACTTACCCAGTCAACAGTATGAACAACAACAGAGCATCAGTTCAACCCTGATGCAACAATAACATAGCCCTTATTGCAGCAAGAACTATATACAAGTATTGCAGAAAAAGTCCGCACTTGGGACGGGCGCCCAGCATCCACTACGGACTACGAGAAGTAGATTTACCGGTAAGTAAAATCTTATTTTCTCTAACGTCCTAGTGGATGCTGGGGACTCCGTAAGGACCATGGGGATTATACCAAATCTCCAAAACGGGCGGGAGAGTGCGGATGACTCTGCAGCACCGATTGAGCAAACACAAGGTCCTCCTCAGCCAGGGTATCAAACTTGTAGAACCTTGCAAAGGTGTTTGAACCTGACCAAGTAGCCGCTCGGCAAAGTTGTAATGCCAAGACCCCTCGGGCAGCCGCCCAAGAAGAGCCCACCTTCCTTGTGGAATGGGCCTTAACTGATTTAGGCAGCGGCAATCCAGCCGCAGAATGAGCCTGCTGAATCGTGTTAAAGATCCAGCGAGCAATAGTCTGCTTTGAAGCAGGCGCACCAAGCTTGTTGGAAGCATACAGGATAAACAAAGATTCTGTTTTCCTGACCCTAGCCGTTCTGGCTACATAAACCTTCAAAGCCCTGACCACATCCAGTAACTCGGAATCCTCCAAGTCAGTAGTAGCCACAGGCACCACAATAGGTTGGTTCATATGAAAAGATGAAACCACTTTCGGCAGAAATTGTGGGCGGGTCTGCAATTCTCCTCTATCCGCATAGAAAACCAGATAAGGGCTTTTATGTGACAAATCCGCCAACTCTGACACCCGCCTAGCCGAAGCCAAGGCTAGTAGCATGACCACCTTCCACGTGAGATATTTCAATTCCACCGACTTGAGTGGTTCAAACCAGTGTGATTACAGGAAACTCAACACCACGTTAATATCCCAAGGTGCCACTGGAGGCACAAAAGGGGGCTGAATATGCAGCACTCCCTTTACAAACGTCTGAACTTCAGGCAGAGAAGCCAGCTCTTTTTGAAAGAAAATGGACAGGGCCGAAATCTGGACCTTAATGGAACCCAATTTTAGGCCCAAAGTCACTCCCGACTGTAGGAAGTGAAGGAAACGGCCCATCTGGAATTCCTCCGTAGGGGCATCCCTGGCCTCGCACCAAGCAACATATTTTCGCCATATACGGTGATAATGTTGAGCCGTCACGTCCTTCCTAGCCTTTATCAGCGTAGGAATTACCTCATCCGGAATGCCTTTTTCTGCTAGGATCCGGCGTTCAACCGCCATGCCGTCAAACGCAGCCGCGGTAAGTCTTGGAACAGACAGGGCCCCTGTTGCAACAGGTCCTGTCTTAGAGGCAGAGGCCACGGGTCCTCAGAGCATTTCTTGCAGATCTGGATACCAAGTCCTTCTTGGCCAATCTGGAACAATGAGTATTGTTCTCGCTCCTCTTTTTCTTATGATTCTCAGCACCTTGGGTATGAGAGGAAGAGGAGGAAATACATAGACCGACTGGAACACCCACGGCGTCACCAGTGCGTCCACAGCTATCGCTTGAGGGTCTCTTGACCTGGCGCAATACTTCTGTAGCTTTTTGTTGAGGCGGGATGCCATCATGTCCACCTGTGGCAGTTCCCACCGACTTGCAACCTGCGTGAAGACTTCTTGATGAAGTCCCCATTCTCCCGGGTGGAGGTCGTGCCTGCTGAGGAAGTCTGCTTCCCAGTTGTCCCCTCCCGGAATGAACACTGCTGACAGTGCGCTTATGTGATTCTCCGCCCAGCGAAGAATTCTGGTGGCTTCTACCATCGCCACCCTGCTCCTTGTGCCGCCATGGCGGTTTACATGAGCCACTGCGGTGATGTTGTCTGACTGAATCAGAACCGGTTGGTCGCGAAGTAGGGACTCCGCTTGGCGTAGGGCGTTGTATATGGCCCTTAGTTCCAGGATGTTGATGTGAAGGCAAGTCTCCTGACTTGACCACAGACCTTGGAAATTTCTTCCCTGTGTGACTGCCCCCCACCCTCGGAGGCTTGCAGCCGTGGTCACCAGGACCCAGTCCTGAATGCCGAATCTGCAGCCCTCGAGGAGGTGAGCACTCTGCAGCCACCACGGGAGAGACACCCTGGCCCTGGGGGATAGGGTGATTAACCGATGCATCTGAAGATGTGATCCGGACCATTTGTCCAGTAGATCCCATTGAGAGGTCCTCGCATGGAACCTGCCGAAGGGAATGGCCTCGTATGATGCCACCATCTTTCCCAGGACTCGGGTGCAGTGATGCACAGACACCTGTTTTGGCTTCAATAGTTTTCTGACCAGTGTCATGAGTTCCTGAGCCTTCTCCATCGGGAGATAAACCCTCTTCTGGTCTGTGTCCAGAATTATGCCCAGGAAAGGCAGACGAGTCGTAGGAATCAACTGCGACTTTGGAATATTTAGAATTCAGCCGTGTTGTCGTAAACACTTCCAGAGAGCGTGCTACGCTGATCAGCAACTGCTCTCTTGACCTCGCCTTTATGAGGAGATCGTCTAAGTATGGGATAATGGTGACCCCTTGCTTCCGCAGGAGTACCATCATCTCCGCCATTACCTTGGTAAATATTCTCGGTGCCGTGGATAGACCAAACGGCAACGTCTGAAACTGGTAATGACAATCCTGTACCACAAATCTGAGGTACGCCTGATGAGGTGGATAAATGGGGACATGAAGGTATGCATCCTTTATGTCCAGAGACACCATAAAATCCCCCGCTTCCAGGCTTGCGATGACCGCTCTGAGCGATTCCATCTTGAACTTGAACCTTTTCAGGTATATGTTCAGGGATTTTAAATTCAATATGGGTCTGACCGAACCGTCGGGTTTCGGTACCACAAACATGGTCGAATAATAACCCTTTCCTTGTTGAAGGAGGGGAACCTTGACCACCACCTGTTGAAGATACAATTTGTGAATTGCAGCTAACACTATTTCCCTCTCTAAGGGGGAAGCTGGCAGGACCGATATGAGGTATCGGTGAGGGGGCATCTCTTCGAATTCCAGCTTGTATCCCTGAGACACAATTTCTATTGCCCAGGGATCCAACTGGGAGTGAACCCACTTGTGGGTGAAATTTCAGAGACCCGCCCCCACCGGGCCTGGCTCCGCCTGTGGAACCCCAGCGTCATGCGGTGGATTTAGTGGAAGCCGGGGAGGACTTCTGTTCCTGGGAACTAGCTGCGTTGTGCAGCTTTCTTCCTCTGCCCCTGCCTCTGGCAAGAAAGGATGCACCTCGGAACTTTCTTGCCTTTTTGTGATCGAAAGGACTGCATTTGGTAATACGGTGCTTTCTTAGGTTGTGAGGAAACATGGCAAAAAATTGACTTTCCAGCAGTAGCTGTGGAGACCAGGTCCGAGAGACCCTCCCCAAACAATTCCTCACCCTTGTAAGGTAAAACCTCCATGTGCCTTTTTGAGTCGGCATCACCTGTCCATTGCAGAGTCCACAGGACCCTTCTGGCAGAAATCGACATAGCATTTATTCTAGAGCCCAGTAGGCTAATGTCTCTTTGAGCATCTCTCATATATAGGACAGCGTCTTTTGTATGCCCCAGGGTCATTAATATAGTATGCTTGTCTAAGTTATCAAGTTCCTCAGATAAGGTATCCGTCCATGCTGCTACCGCACTACACACCCAGGTCGACGCAATTGCCGGCCGGCCTTAGTAAGGTACCTGAATGTGTATAAATGGACTTCAGGGTACCCTCTTGCTTTCTATCAGCAGCATCTTTTAGGGTGGCCGTATCCTGTGACGGCAGGGCTACCCTCTTGGATAAGCGTGTAAAAGCTTTGTCCACCCTAGGGGAGGATTCCCAGCGTAACCTGTCTGTTGGCGGGAAAGGATACGCCATAAGCATCAGTTTGGAAATCTGCAGTTTTTTATCTGGAGATTCCCAAGCCTTTTCACATAACTCATTTAGCTCGTGTGAAGGGGGGGGGGGGGGGGGAGGTCACCTCCTGCCTTTTTTCACCGTACATATGAACCCTCTTGTCTGGGACTGGGGTTTCCTCTGTGATGTGCAACACATCCTTAATTGCTATAATCATATAACGGATGGATTTAGCCAATTTAGGCTGTAACTTTGCATCATCGTAATCGACACTGGAGTCAGAATCCATGTCGGTATCTGTGTCAACAATTTGGGATAGTGGGCGCTTCTGAGACCCTGACTGTCCTAAGGTTTCAGTTTTATCCAACCTTTTATGCAAGGAATTTACATTATCATTTAAAACCTTCCACATATCCATCCAATCAGGTGTCGGCGCCGTCGGCGGAGACACCACATTCATTTGCTCCCGCTCTGTTTCCACATAGCCTTCCTCGTCAAACATGTCGACACAAGCGCACCGACACCACACACACAGGGAATGCTCTTTTTGAAGACAGTTCCCCCACAAGGCCCTTTGGAGAGACAGAGAGAGAGTATGCCAGCACACACCCCAGCGCTATATAACCCAGGAATAACAGTAACTTAATGTTAACCCAGTAGCCGCTGTTATATTGATTTTTGCGCCAAATTATGTGCCCCCCCCCCTCTCTTTTTACCCTCTTCTACCGTGTATCTGCAGGGGAGAGCCTGGGGAGCTTCCTCTCAGCGGAGCTGTGGAGAAAAATGGCGCTGGTGAGTGCTGAGGAAGAAGCCCCACCCCCTCAGCGGCGGGCTTTTGTCCCGCTTTAATATACAATTTATGGCGGGGGCTCATACATATATACAGTGCCCAACTGTATATATGCAACTTTTTGCCAAAGAGGTCCTTAATTGCTGCCCAGGGAGCCCCCCCCTGCGCCCTGCACCCTTACAGTGACCGGAGTATGTGAGTGTGTGTGGGAGCAATGGCGCACAGCTGCAGTGCTGTGCGCCACCTCAGTGAAGACTGGAGTCTTCTGCCGCCGATCTCAAAGTCTTCTTGCTTCTTTCACCCGGCTTCTGTCTTCCGGCTCTGCGAGGGGGACGGCGGCGCGGCTCTGGGATCGGACGACGAGGGTGAGATCCTGTGTACGATCCCTCTGGAGCTAATGGTGTCCAGTAGCCTAAGAAGCAGGACCTATCTTCAGAGAGTAGGGCTGCTTCTCTCCCCTCAGTCCCACGATGCAGGGAGTCTGTTGCCAGCAGAGCTCCCTGAAAATAAAAAAACCTAACAAAATACTTTCTTTACAGCAAGCTCAGAAGAGCTCACTGAACAGCACCCAGCTCGTCCGGGCACAGATTCAAACTGAGGTCTGCAGGAGGGACATAGAGGGAGGAGCCAGAGCACACCAGAACCTAAATTCTTTCTTAAAGTGCCGTTGTCTCCTTCGGAGCCCGTCTATTCCCCATGGTCCTTACGGAGTCCCCAGCATCCACTAGGACGTTAGAGAAATACTTGTTTCACATCGCTCCGATACCAGGTTAGGGAGGTGAAAACGCCATGATAATTAGGAGATGCCTGTATGCAGCAGGTAAACAGTCACAGGGTGCTACATAGGAGACCCTACTGGCACACCCCTGTATTGCATTAATATGCGGATGATGACACCCATGCATACAGCGCAGGCTATGGCGCTGGGACTTACTCATACTGTGCTGGCAAATTCTTTCACCTGCAGATTAGAAATTTCCATTGTTCCACAGTGAAGGGAATTACAACACCCTGTCCCCTTGCTGGGACCCAGCCCGGAGAGAGCACGTAAATCGGCTAATTCCGGACATTCTTGCACCTTCAGGTCATAGTCTCACATGCAGGAGAGGGGTGTCCTTGAGAAGGGGGCAGGTGAGGTGTTTGGAATGTGGACCGGCAGCAGATACAAGTAAATCCTCTTGTGTACACACCCTGCGCTCTGTATGCAAGGACTTGTCCTGTACACTCAATGCTGACTGCCACGCCTAGCCTGCTCACCTGGCTGGTGAGACCCTCTGTCAGATGATCTCTTGCATCACTGTACGGTGTATCAGAACCAACAGTCAGCAAAGCAGCCACTAATGGGTGTGGTATGTTAGGTAGATTAGACTTAGGTCGACAGTGACTAGGTCGACCGTAAGTAGGTCGACATGAGAAAAAGTCAACCTGATTTTATTCACTTTTTTGGTGTCGTTTACTCCGTACAGTGACAGGGAACCCCAATTAGTGCACCGCTTTGCTCGCCACGCTTCGGACAAGGTTACTGTTCCCAATTGTAGTCCACGTGGATCGCAAAGTATGAAAGTTTAATAAAATGAAGAAAAAAAGTGAAAAACTCATGTCGGCCTTTTGTCATGACCAATAGTGGTCAACCTAGACAGTGTCGACTTACTGTCGACCTAATGACTGGATCCTGCCAATATCATGTGATTGCTAAGCCACAGCTACTGCCTGTACTACAGAGAGCCAACTCCCCAGCACTAGACGGGATTTATGACCTGTGGTTATTGCTATGGAGCACACCTTCATACCTTTACACTGGAGCGTATCTTTGTGACTGAATAACCATTTTGCAGCCCATGCACCCAGAAGTGGGCCAGTTGTTATAAAGACAGAAAGGAGAGACATTGTGGCACAGAAGAGGTCACTTCATTAGAGAAGTGAAGTTCGGCAGGTCTGCAATGTAACAGCCAGTCTGCAGAATATACAGAGCTGGGACTACTTGTCCACTCACTGTGTGAGGTGTGGCTGGGTAGGACTACTGGGATCAGGCCAAACTGGACATGCAGAAACAGCTTAATGCTGAAAGACGGCAGCACTACACCCCCGCTACATCACCCCCCCCCTTCCTCCTATCCCATATCTGGCAGATACAAGGAAATGTGCAGTAATGATTGCTTATTGTGGGAAGGATTTCTGTATAACTGATGGTCTTAGGTTACAGTGCAGGACAACAGAGGTGTAAGCAGCCAAAACAGAATGCTGGGATTATTACCTGTCTGATCAGCTAGTCATCCAGTGCTGTAACGTTTAACATGAGCGGCCTCATCATATATCATCCCAGCATGCGGATCTCTAATTTGACGCGGCTCCCACTCACACTCCCGACACTGATGACGCTAATAGAGATTTCTAAATTGACTGCGCCAACCTCATAAACCCCCCGCCCCCCCATGACCAATCACTTGGTCCTGTCTGTGATGTTCTGCGATGTGATGCTCACGACACTGGCGGCATTCCTTCCTTGTTTGTCCATGCCACTGCGGCCTGGGCTTCCTAAGAGTTGTAGCAGGTAGCCGAGCAAGAAGGGTGGTATTCAGTATACCGGTTGTTGGGATCCCGGCACACAGTATACCTTTTCTCCCTCTTGGGGGGCCGCCCTCACCTGTGTATGACAGGCACAAAGTCTGCTTTAGGAAGCCTCACTGTCCGTCTGCTCATTGTCATATACAGGTGAGGGCGGCTACCAGACTGGGGAAAGATAAAGGGTGAGGACACAGGGAGGCACAGAGTGCAGAGGGGCGGCAGGCCGCGAGGCACAGAGTGCAGAGGGGCGGCAGGCCGCGAGGCACAGAGTGCAGAGGGGCGGCAGGCCGCGAGGCACAGAGTGCAGAGGGGCGGCAGGCCGCGAGGCACAGAGTGCAGAGGGGCGGCAGGCCGCGAGGCACAGAGTGCAGAGGGGCGGCAGGCCGCGAGGCACAGAGTGCAGAGGGGCGGCAGGCCGCGAGGCACAGAGTGCAGAGGGGCGGCAGGCCGCGAGGCACAGAGTGCAGAGGGGCGGCAGGCCGCGAGGCACAGAGTGCAGAGGGGCGGCAGGCCGCGAGGCACAGAGTGCAGAGGGGCGGCAGGCCGCGAGGCACAGAGTGCAGAGGGGCGGCAGGCCGCGAGGCACAGAGTGCAGAGGGGCGGCAGGCCGCGAGGCACAGGTGGGATGCCAAGAGGCATAGAATGAAGCGTGGGAGGCTGGCTTCTTTCAGTGTACTTTATGTGGATCTGTATTGTTTGTGTTTCTTACCACCAGTGTGACTAAACGGGGGTGTGACACATGGTCATGCTCCTACAAAATGTCCGACTGAAGGCGGGCGCACGAAAATGGGGCGTGGCCTTGTCCCAGTTAGGACTCCCCCTTTTTTTGTGCTCATGATATTGACTGTCTAGACGACTGATATTTTGGGCTCTTTCCCTCTGACTGGTTGGCCACCCCTGATATAGCAGGAACCCACTAGGATGAGCCCTGGAAACACACTAAACTCTGATTACTAGTTATCTAGACTTT
Source organism: Pseudophryne corroboree (assembly GCF_028390025.1). Lineage (NCBI taxonomy): Eukaryota > Metazoa > Chordata > Amphibia > Anura > Myobatrachidae > Pseudophryne > Pseudophryne corroboree. Next base: position 416,419,286 of record NC_086451.1, read on the forward strand.
CAAAACACACTAATAAGTTATTGCTGTCCGGTCATCTACACCGCTGTAAGGGTTCCAATCAGTAAATTCGGAGGTGTACGCATACACTATTGCTACAGTCACGCCAAACACACCGTCTCAGCACACTAGGTCCCGTACGTCTGTCTTTTCCACCTGAATGTGCAACTTCATCGCAATACGGCGCAACAAAACAAACTCCCAAGACTGCACTGATTAATTTGATATGCGACAGACCGACTCTGTATAGGAACTGCTACAATGAAATGTAGTTCTAAGAGGACTCTTCATTACCAGTCTACAGAGGTGAATTAAGAGGGTCTTGCCGACAAGTTGTGCTTGTACTATTTGTACCACATCAGAGAGCCACACGTTTGCTTTCTCAATGGCAGAAAGTTTACAGGGTAATGGTCAGCCCGTGTGCAGTGGGCTAAACAGTAGCTTGTAATGGAAGACAGATAAAAGGAGCTGGCTGGCAGTGGTGAAGGGCATCTGACACAGCAACAATCTCCTGTTAATCCTTCTCTGGTGGGTAGTTTATTAGAGGTGCATTGTTGACTCGCAGACTGTTTATCAGGTAAGGAGAGAGGGCAATGATGTAAGGGCACTGGAGAAGGACAGCTGTCCCCCACCCTTACTGCCGCCGGCCGACTAGAGTGGCTGGCATTAGCTCATCGTGGAAGAATGTGGCACAGGCAGGTCGTGAAATCAGCCAATCATCTACACAAGAAGATTCCCATGAATGTGGCAAAGCTGCAGTCTGTTAAAAGACTGAATCCACAGACTCCTCACTGGTCCGTGCGCACCCCTGCTAGGCACATCATTATCCAGACACTGGGAAATAGCACAATGAAAGAAGGTCACAGGAAACTCTGCCCTCACAAGTTCACCATCTTTAGAAGAATGTTACACGAGGGTGCAAGGGCCTGACCTTTCACTGGCTAAACCGTATGGCAAGCAGGAACGGGCCCAGCAGCACAACGGCTGCTCCCTGGCCCGCGTGTAACAAATACAGTACCTAATAAAATCTAGAGCAGAAGGGTAGGACAGGACGGACTCTGCTTGTAAAGTCCTGTGACTCCAACTCTGCAAGCACCTTATCAGTCGGAAGGTAAAGGAGAGGCAGGAAGTCTGAGCTCACGCAGGCCAAGGCACCCGTTCTGTGCCATCAGACACTCACCGTGTAGAGGGCGGTGTGTGTGGAATATCAGACCGTACGGTTTCTGCCTCTGTTAGTGAGAATGATGTAGTACTTCCTGGCTGGGACAGGGTCCAGCGAATGCACACAAGACATAACCAAGCTGAAAACATCAGCAACATAAGGAATTTAAAAATACAGGACAGGAAGGCCAAAAATGTGTGTGGGGACAGTATTTAGTGGCCCCTTGTTTCATAGTACTAGTGAGCAGGCTCCCACGCACACTTTTAACCCCATGCCTGCACAACGGGAAGCTGCAGACGCTGTATCTAACAGTTTGAGGTGTTGAATTAGACCGCGTCTCGCATAAGACTAGCCTGTCCTTGCTAGGCAGACGTTTCCTGCCACTGAGCGTTTCCGCTGAAGCGTGCTCACGGTTACCAAACCCCAAACACTGACAAAATGTTCTGACCACTTACTAACTTCTGAATTCCATTCCGAACAGGGAACAAGAGGCAGATTTAGTGTCACAGAAACATGAGGGATTGCCATTAACAGACGGAAACTATGCATAAAATGTATACTTTGCACTTCTACAATGTAAACTGTAATGCAAAGAGACACGTCACTGGCAAGCTAGGCTCGTCCTATAGGTGACATCTGTGTATCGCTGCGGAGGAGCGCCAAGACAGGAATTCCACTAAAAGCAGTATCTCCATTTACTAATGTACAGCCACCCTCTCTACAAGGCAGGGGCCCTCTTTCTATGTTCAGTATCCGTACTATCCCATAAAATCGGGCCAGGAGCAAACCCAGCAGCCAACAGACCTACAAATTGCTGCTGCCACTTATCTTGTGTGTCATTTTTTTCGGAGGTCAATTCACCAACATATATTTTCAGGCCCTTAAATTTCATTAACTCCTAATTTCTACACTATTTTGATTACACCCGCCCTAATATCAGGGCTATAAATAGTCGCCAGAGGGCGGAATTCAATTGTTTTTAAGCTGGCAGCCACTATATGGAGCTAGTAGCTCTGTTCGGGACGCAATGTCTCCTGGAGCCGGATTCAATTGTTGCCCCTTTCGTGATCGCACCCGCCGGCAGCTATTCAAATGTTGCTGCCGGCGGGCGTGACAAGTTCATTTCATCTCATTACCCCTGGGGGTAGCAAGCTGAAATACACGTAAAGATTTGCGATCTCACGTCACTTTAGACAGGAAATTGGGTGTGCGATTACATTTGAATTCCCGCTTGGTGTCTGCATATCAGCTCGCACCACCTGGGACAGGCGAGCTGGAATGCGCGAAAAGTGACCCATTTGGTCGTGTTTATCTGCTTTATGCTGCTAAATCAAACCTCTATAGGTGTGATCAGCGAGAAAACTACATACAATTGAATATCCCCCCACGAGATCAGGCGCGATAATCAAATTGAATAGCGCCCAAAGTGTCACCTAGGAAGATGGAGTAGTCCCTTACAGAGACTAATGGGCCTACAACAGTGTCTCCCAAACGTTTTGACGTCCTAGAGTATCAAGATTTTATTTTTTTTCACAGCACCCCTAGGCAAACAGTTTGATATTGCGAAATCCAAAAAAACATTAAATTAACTTGTGTTTACATGACATCCTTAGGTTGTTATGTAGTGAGGGACAGGATTCACTTGTTTCTCCACACATTTTATGATTGGAAGCCACCAGCACTGGTTTCGCCTATTACATTGACCATAAATTTGAATAGGTCCTTGACCACCAACCAGATCCCCTGCAAGTGCCCCGAGGCACCCCAGGGTGCCATGACACCCACTTTGGGGACCCCTGTGCTACAGTCTTAAGGGGGGTACTCACGGAGCGATAATCTAAGCAATCTGACTAGATTGCTTAGATTTTAAACATGATCGCTCTGCGTGTACCCCCCACAGCGATAGCGATGCGCAGCCCCGCGCATCGCTAGTGCTAGATTGGCCTGCCATGCAGGCCAATCTAGCAGGTCGCTCATTTTACCCGCTGGGTGAAATGAGCGGCCCCCCTGCCTCCCCCGCCCGCTCAGCACACATCGCGCTGTGCTGAGCGGGGGGAGAGATGTGTGCTGAGCAGTTCGCTCAGCACACATCTCTCCCACAACGGGCCGTGAATACGGGCCTTTACCACTCTTTAGAAACTAATGAGATTGCCGATTAATGAGACAAGCAAGATAAAGAGCAATGGGGTCGATTCAATTCGGCAATTTATGAATAGCGCCGGGAATTAGCTCCCGACGCTATTCAATTCAGCTCCAGTTAAGTCGGCGATGGCCCGTTCTCGCCGACTAAACAGGTTGAATTGTCGGAAGAACTGGCATTCTCCGACTTAATTCACCGGCGCGAGGCAGCACTTTTGTCGGGTTTCTTCTCTCATTCCCCAGGGATGAGAGAAGAATTCCCGACAATTGCGGGTAACTAGCAGCGGAATTGAATAGCGTCGGGAGCTAATTCCCGGCGCTATTCATAAGTTACCGAATTGAATCGACCCCAATGTGTTAGTGATGTCGGGGACCATTTATCAAATATTATGTGCACCCGTTTTCAGGGGTCAGACACAAGTATTAAGTATCCCTTGAATGCATGTAGGAGGGAACGCAGCAGATATCTCCGATACCTGCCGCAATCCTTCCTTTCCCGTCGACAGCCCAATCCCAATAGGTTTCGATGATAAGTCTGGCAGCATTGCATCCCCTCAATTTCTGGAAGAGATTGGCCCTGCGCAGCTACCGCCACCTAAAGATGGCGTTAGCCCGTTGTATCCTATGGGCTACACACCACATACCTGGCCGGCAGTGTGTTCCCCCTGGAATCTCTCCCTGGAAGCAGCCGCTGTGCATTTGTGGCCAGTGGGACGGCCTCTACCTGCGGGTTTTTCACTGATACATCCTGCTGATGTGACAGTGTTCTGCAATGCGATCTTGGGCGTATAAATAAAACTCCATAGAATCTCCAACCCTTACTGCATAACCATTGTATACAGTGTGCTGTGGCTGCACATTGATGCCAGGGACACGTATTTCCACATGGAAATCTGTAGCTCTATATACCCACATCACACAAAAATAAGAATTTACTTACCGATAATTCTATTTCTCGTAGTCCGTAGTGGATGCTGGGGACTCCGTAAGGACCATGGGGAATAGCGGCTCCGCAGGAGACTGGGCACATCTAAAGAAAGCTTTAGGACCATCTGGTGTGCACTGGCTCCTCCCCCTATGACCCTCCTCCAAGCCTCAGTTAGGATACTGTGCCCGGACGAGCGTACACAATAAGGAAGGATTTTGAATCCCGGGTAAGACTCATACCAGCCACACCAATCACACCGTACAACTTGTGATCTGAACCCAGTTAACAGCATGATAACAGAGGAGCCTCTAGAAAAGATGGCTCACTACAGCAATAACCCGATTTTTTGGTAACAATAACTATGTACCAGTATTGCAGACAATCCGCACTTGGGATGGGCGCCCAGCATCCACTACGGACTATGAGAAATAGAATTATCGGTAAGTAAATTCTTATTTTCTCTAACGTCCTAAGTGGATGCTGGGGACTCCGTAAGGACCATGGGGATTATACCAAAGCTCCCAAACGGGCGGGAGAGTGCGGATGACTCTGCAGCACCAAATGAGAGAACTCCAGGTCCTCCTCAGCCAGGGTATCAATTTTGTAGAATTTTACAAACGTATTTGCTCCTGACCAAGTAGCTGCTCGGCAAAGTTGTAAAGCCGAGACCCCTCGGGCAGCCGCCCAAGATGAGCCCCCTTCCTTGTGGAGTGGGCATTTACAGATTTTTTGGCTGTGGCAGGCCTGCCACAGAATGTGCAAGCTGAATTGTACTACAAATCCAACGAGCAATAGTCTGCTTAGAAGCAGGAGCACCCAGCTTGTTGGGTGCATACAGGATAAACAGCGAGTCAGTTTTTCTGACTACAGCCATCCTGGAAACATATATTTTCAGGGCCCTATATTTTCAGGGCCCTGACAACGTCTAGCAACTTGGAGTCCTCCAAGTCCCTAGTAGCCGCAGGCACCACAATAGGTTGGTTCAGGTGAAAACGCTGAAACCACCTTAGGGAGAAACTGAGGACGAGTCCTCAATTCCGCCCTGTCCGAATGGAAAATCAGATAAGGGCTTTTACAGGATAAAGCCGCCAATTCTGACACGCGCCTGGCCCAGGCCAGGGCCAACAGCATGACCACTTTCCATGTGAGATATTTTAACTCCACAGATTTAAGTGGTTCAAACCAATGTGACTTTTGGAAACCAAAACCTACATTGAGATCCCAAAGTGCCACTGGAGGCACAAAAGGAGGCTGTATATGCAGTACCCCTTTTACAAACGTCTGAACTTCAGGGACTGAAGCTAGTTCTTTTTGGAAGAAAATTGACAGGGCCGAAATTTGAACCTTAATGGACCCCAATTTCTGGCCCATAGACACTCCTGTTTGCAGGAAATGTAGGAATCGACCCAGTTGAATTTCCTCCGTCGGGCCTTACAGGCCTCGCACCACGCAACATATTTTCGCCAAATGCGGTGATAATGTTTTGCGGTTACATCCTTCCTGGCTTTGATCAGGATAGGGATGACTTCATCTGGAATGCCTCTTTTTCTTCAGGATCCGGCGTTCAAAACCGCCATGCCGTCAAACGCAGCCGCAGTAAGTCTTGGAACAGACAGGGTCCTTGCTGGAGCAGGTCCCTTCTTAGAGGTAGAGGCCACGGATCCTCCGTGAGCATCTCTTGAAGTTCCGGTTACCAAGTCCTTCTTGGCCAATCCGGAGCCACGAATATAGTGCTTACTCCTCTCCATCTTATCAATCTCAGTACCTTGGGTATGAGAGGCAGAGGAGGGAACACATACACTGACTGGTACACCCACGGTGTTACCAGAGCGTCTACAGCTATTGCCTGAGGGTCCCTTGACCTGGCGCAATACTTGTCGAGTTTTTCCCAACGGTTTATAATCATGTGGAAGACTTCTGGGTGAAGTCCCCACTCTCCCGGGTGGAGGTCGTGCTGAGGAAGTCTGCTTCCCAGTTGTCCACTCCCGGAATGAATACTGCTGACAGTGCTATCACATGATTTTCCGCCCAGCGAAGAATCCTTGCAGCTTCTGCCATTGCCCTCCTGCTTCTTGTGTCACCCTGTCTGTTTACGTGGGTGACTGCCGTGATGTTGTCCTACTGGATCAACACCGGCTGACCTTGAAGCAGAGGTCTTGCTAAGCTTAGAGCATTGTAAATGTCCCTTAGCTTCAGGATATTTATGTGAAGTGAGGTCTCCAGGCTTGACCATAAGCACTGGATATTCCTTCCCTGTGTGACTGCTCTCCAGCCTCGCAGGCTGGCATCCGTGGTCACCAGGACCCAGTCCTGAATGCCTAATCTGCGGCCCTCTGGAAGATGAGCACTCTGCAACCACCACAGGAGGGACACCCTTGTCCTTGGTGACAGGGTTATCCGCTGATGCATCTGAAGATGCGACCCGGACCATTTGTCCAGCAGGTCCCACTGGAAAGTTCTTGCGTGGAATCTGTCGAATGGGATTGCTTCGTAGGAAGCCACCCTTTTACCCAGAACCCTTGTGCACTGATGCACTGAGACTTGGCTCGGTTTTAGGAGGTTCCTGACTAGCTCGGATAACTCCCTGGCTTTCTCCTCCGGGAGAAACACCTTTTTCTGGACTGTGTCCAGGATCATCCCTAGGAACAGAAGACACGTCGTCGGAACCAGCTGCGATTTTGGAATATTGAAAATCCAATCGTGCTTCCGCAACACTACCTGAGATAGTGCTATACCGACCTCCAACTGTTTCCTGGATCTTACCCTTATCAGGGAATTGTCCAAGTAAGGGATAACTAAAATTCCCTTCCTTCGAAGGAATATCATCATTTCGGCCATTACCTTGGTAAAGACCCGGGGTGCCGTGGACCATCCATACGGCGGCGTCTGAACTGATAGTGACAGTTCTGTACCATAAACCTGAGGTACCCTTGGTGAGAAGGGTAAATTTTGACATGAAGGTAAGCATCCTTGATGTCCCGAGACATCATGTAGTCCCCTTCTTCCAGGTTCGCAATCACTGCTCTGAGTGACTCAATATTGAATTTGAACCTCTGTATGTAAGTGTTCAAAGATTTTAGATTTAGAATCGGTCTCACCGAGCCGTCCGGCTTCGGTACCACAACAGTGTGGAATAATACCCCGTTCCCTGTTGCAGGAGGGGTATCTTGATTATCACCTGCTGGGAATACAGCTTGTGAATGGCTTCCAAAACTGTCTCCCTGTCAGAAGGAGACATCGGTAAAGCCGACTTTAGGAAACGGCGAGGGGGAGACGTCTCGAATTCTAATTTGTACCCCTGAGTATCACCTGAAGGATCCAGGGGTCTACTTGCGAGTGAGCCCACTGCGCGCTAAAATTCATTGAGACGGGCCCCCCACCGTGCCTGATTCTGCTTGTAAAGCCCCAGCGTATACTGAGGGCTTGGCAGAGGCGGGAGAGGGTTTCTGTTCCTGGGAACTGGCTGATTTCTGCAGCCTTTTTCCTCTCCCTCTGTCATGGGGCAGAAATGAGGAACCTTTTGCCCGCTTGTCCACGATAATACGGCGTCTTCTCATGTTGAGAGGCGACCTGGGGTACAAACGTGGATTTCCCAGCTGTTGCCGTGGCCACCAGGTCTGAAAGACCGACCCCAAATAACTCCTCCCCTTAATAAAGCAATACTTCCAAATACCGTTTGGAATACGCATCACCTGACCACTGACGTGTCCATAACCCTCTACTGGTAGAAATGGACAACGCACTTAGACTTGATGCCAGTCGGCAAATATTCCGCTGTGCATCACGCATATATAGAAATGCATCTTTTAAATGCTCTATAGGCAAAAATATACTGTCCCTATCTAGGGTATCAATATTTTCAGTCAGGGAATCCGACCACGCCAACCCAGCACTGCACATCCAGGCTGAGGCGATTGCTGGTCGCAGTATAACACCAGTATGTGTGTAAATACCTTTTAGGATACCCTCCTGCTTTCTATCAGCAGGATCCTTAAGGGCGGCCATCTCAGGCGAGGGTAGAGCCCTTACAAGCGTGTGAGCGCTTTATCCACCGTAGGGGGTGTTTCCCAACGCACCCTAACCTCTGGCGGGAAAGGATATAATGCCAATAACATTTTAGAAATTATCAGTTGTTATCGGGGGAAACCCACGCATCATCACACACCTCATTTGATTTCTCAGATTCAGGAAAACTACAGGTAGTTTTTCCTCACCGAACATAATACCCCTTTTTGGTGGTACTCGTATTATCAGAAATGTGTAAAACATTTTTCATTGCCTCAATCATGTAACTTGTGGCCCTACTGGAAGTCACATTTGTCTCTTCACCGTCGACACTGAAGTCAGTATCCGTGTCGGCGTCTATATCTGCCATCTGAGGTAACGGGCGCTTTAGAGCCCCTGACGGCCTATGAGACGTCTGGACAGGCACAAGCTGAGTAGCCGGCTGTCTCATGTCAACCACTGTCTTTTATATAGAGCTGACACTGTCACGTAATTCCTTCCAACAGTTCATCCACTCAGGTGTCGACCCCCTAGGGGGTGACATCACTATTACAGGCAATCTGCTCCGTCTCCACATCATTTTTCTCCTCATACATGTCGACACAAAAGTACCGACATACAGCACACACACAGGGAATGCTCTGATAGAGGACAGGACCCCACTAGCCCTTTGGGGAGACAGAGGGAGAGTATGCCAGCACACACCAGAGCGCTATATTATATTATATATATATATATATATATATATATATATATATATATATATATATATATATATATATATATTATATATATATATATATATATATTTATATATATATATATATATATATATATATACACATATATATATATATATATATATATATATATATATATATATATATATATATATATATATATATATATATATACACACACACACACAGGGATAACCTTATATAAGTGTTTTTCCCCTTATAGCTGCTGTATAGTTAATACTGCGCCTAATTAGTGCCCCCCTCTCTTTTTTAACCCTTTCTGTAGTGTAGTGACTGCAGGGGAGAGCCAGGGAGCTTCCCTCCAACGGAGCTGTGAGGGAAAATGGCGCCAGTGTGCTGAGGAGATAGGCTCCGCCCCCTTATCGGCGGCCTTATCTCCTGTTTTTCTATGTATTCTGGCAGGGGTTAAATGCATCCATATAGCCCAGGAGCTATATGTGATGCATTTTTTTTGCCATCTAAGGTGTTTTTATTGCGTCTCAGGGCGCTCCCCCCCAGCGCCCTGCACCCTCAGTGACCGAAGTGTGCTGAGAGCAATGGCGCACAGCTGCAGTGCTGTGCGCTACCTTGTTGAAGACAGGACGTCTTCTGCCGCCGATTTTCCGGACCTCTTCTGCCTTCTGGCTCTGTAAGGGGGCCAGCGGAGCGGCTCTGGGACCCATCCAAGCTGGGCCTGTGATCGTCCCTCTGGAGCTAATGTCCAGTAGCCTAAGAAGCCCAATCCACTCTGCACGCAGGTGAGTTCGCTTCTTCTCCCCTTAGTCCCTCGATGCAGTGAGCCTGTTGCCAGCAGGTCTCACTGAAAATAAAAAACCTAAACTAAAACTTTCACTAAGAAGCTCAGGAGAGCCCCTAGTGTGCACCCTTCTCGTTCGGGCACAGAGATCTAACTGAGGCTTGGAGGAGGGTCATAGGGGGAGGAGCCAGTGCACACCAGATAGTCCTAAAGCTTTCTTTAGATGTGCCCAGTCTCCTGCGGAGCCGCTATTCCCCATGGTCCTTACGGAGTCCCCAGCATCCACTTAGGACGTTAGAGAAACATCAGATACCAGAGGTGCAGGGGAGGCGTCCAGCCATCCGTTTCACCTCTCTGCATGCAGATACAGACTTCTGTAGATGTGAGGAAAGTATGAATTTGGTCAGCCCAGCACTACTGAATTACCTGATTTACAGCAGGTTTTATCTATCAGTTACAGGCGCCTCGCACAATGTCATCTCGTAAACTGGTTTAGCATAAGTGCATATCTTCCGGCTGAAACCTGGACTGAGTGGGTGTGTGCGCAGCAGGAGGAGGGATAGAAGGGGATTCTATTCACCTGGAAACAAAACCATCTCTAATAACCCAAAGCCCCTTACACTACCCATGCTGGAGATCCCACACCCACCATTACCTGCGAATAGTTGGCAAATACTCAATAGGAGAAGGACTTGATAACATTGCGGAGTGTATTGGATGGGTAAAGCAAGATGGTCTATGGTGCACAGGGAACATGGAATGCAGCCAATACTACTACTACTACACTACATGCTCAAAATGCTTCAAGGTAGTTTTATCCATATACTCATTAATAGTGCCCTCAGGTACTGTGGCTGAGAAAGCCCATTAACAACTAAAAAAGTAACATTGCGGAGTGTATTGGATGGGTAAAGCAAGATGGTCTATGGTGCACAGGGAACATGGAATGCAGCCAATACTACTACTACACTACATGCTCAAAATGCTTCAAGGTAGTTTTATCCATATACTCATTAATAGTGCCCTCAGGTACTGTGGCTGAGAAAGCCCATTAACAACTAAAAAAAGCTTCTTTTTAAACAGAAGACTTCATCTAAGAAGGAACTAGTGACATAGCTTTTGCCTTGCAGTAAACTTGCTACACCTGATACTATGTGACTGCTTCATATAGAAAACTCCCAGGCCTGGGTGGTGTAGGTAATGAAGCTGTAGTGCAAGCCTGGCCAACCTGTGGCTCTCCAGCTTCTTGAAACTACAACTCCCAGCATGCCCTGAAACAGTTTAGCTATTCGGGAATGATAAAACTGTGGCTGGGAATGCTGGGATGTGTAGTTTCACAACAGCTGGAGAGCCACAGGATGGAGATTGTGGGGCGATATTCAATTGATCCCCTTTATTGTGCATATTGCGGCCATAGCAGTATTATTAAAAAAAAATTATAAAGGCGCCACAAGTGTTTCGCAGCACCGTAGGGTTTTGCCTCTTGAAAGAGGCAAAACCCAACTAAACTAACGGGCTCGATCGCGAAAAGACAGATCACTTTATACGCATTCCAGCAGAAACAATTGAATAGCTGCTGGCGGGAGTGAGCGGTTGTGTGTGTGTGTGTGTGTGTGTGTGGGGGGGGGGGGGGGGGGGGGAAGGAGGAGAGGGGGGACTAAACAATTGAATTCTGCTCTTAATGCCACTTGGGCAGCCGTGCAGGAGAAAGTAAGCTGCTGATTGGACGGACGCTGCGGCAGTGTCCTTTGAGGCTCGTCTAAAGAGTGGACAAGTTGGCCACAGAAGCCAGTTTGTTGCTACCCATCATTTTATATAGACTGTTATAGACTGTAAATGCTAGCTGGAAGCGGTTTGGTTGCCATGGGCAACGTCTCCACTCTTTAGAAGGTTTAATACATTTCTCTCATCGAAAGCCCAGATCAGCAGGGCATTTAAAGTGGTATATAGGTTAGCAGTCACATGATCGGGTATTCCATACTGGGCATCATCCAGCAACAAGTGCTAGTAATGACACCGTATATCGGCAATAATTGTAAGGACCATTTATAATTGTGCATCATTATTACTGACAGTTTATGACTGAGAACAGCCGGTGCTGCTGGGTACTAGTATTATGCATGGATTATTACTTGTGGTGGATCGGGAAGGCTTAGTAACAAGCCAATAGTAAAATAATGCCATAAGGGGGGGGGGGAAATTCAATTATTTTTGGGCGCAGTTATAGAAAATTACTCGCACTGCCTCCAATGACGGCGTATTAAATGGACCTCTCTGATGCCGTGCAACCAAGCATTACTACGACTGTAGACATTACTAGGCATCGGTGGTCTTTAATTCTCCAACCTCAATGGAAAGGACATCATACAGCGGAAAGATTGTTAGGGATCCATAGAAAACACTGGATGCATACCATGTCCCCAAATTAAAGGATACTTTTTGTATTTCACCCCCCTCCCCTCCGTTCTCTAGGACTTGCCCACTGCTCTATCATGAACCGGGCACGACCAGCTCCTCTGCCATGTATTATCCAGCAGTACAGAGCGTATTCAGCTCATTCTTATAGGATTTTGTTGCATGACCCTATTTGAAGCTGCAAGAATTCCACAGTTGCTAAGTTTAGGCAAAAAGAGGGCTCGAACGGGCACCCGAGACATGCCATATTTGGGGCTGCAGCTCCGCAGATTTGTAGAAATATTTGTGACTTATGTTAATACCATGGCAGGTTCAAGAGAAGCATTAATTTACAGAAAGGACTGAGCGATACAGGGTATAACACACGTGTGTGTGTGTGTGTGTGTGTGTGTGTGTGTGTGTGTGTGTGTGTTAGTGTGTGATATATATATATATATATATATATATATATATATATATATATATAGAGATATATAGAGATATATATATATATATATATATATATATATAGATATATAGAGATATATAGAGATATATAGAGATATATAGAGATATATATATATATATAGAGATATATAGGAGATATATATATATATATATATATATAGAGATATATAGGAGATATATATATATATATATATATATATATATAGATATATATATATATAGATATATAGAGATATATATATATATATATATATATATATATATATATATATATATATATATATATATATATATATATATATTATGGGGGTGGGAGTGTGAGAAAGAATTTCCTCATCCAAAAATTCAAAAGTTTGCAAATGCCTAAAAAGGACAAAGAATGAGGAGAATTCCCATAGCTTGATCCTACTGCACAAATCCTATTAAGCAGCTGCTGCAGGAAATGTGAGCAAGGAGGGCAGTATCTGGAGGAAACAGGAGTCACTTGCAGCCCAAACATGACTGAGGATGTTCCCTGCTGCAGAGCTTAAACACCAATTCTCAGACGCCTTCCGCTTAGACAATCAATGTCACAGTGTGGACAGCTCAGACCTAGCACAGGAGAAGCCTGTGTACAGACAAGCACTGATGCTCCCGTCACACATACATACATACATACATACGGTCACTAGACATGACAGGTGCAGCTTCAGAGAGTTCCAAATATCCCTTAGCAACACCAAACAAAGATCCGACAGGGGGGCAGTACGATTAGATGGGAGGTTCCGTAGCAGCCTCAAGCTTTTTTTTCTGCGCAAATCGTAGCGATAATAAAAAAGGAAAAATATAATTCTTTGCTTGCACCACAAAAATGAGTAAGTTAAGCTATTTTTTTTATATCATGTGATCCGACCAACGTGCCACATGGAATAATTATCAAGACTTCTACGTAACCTCCCTTCTAAAGTATCATAGGGCTCGATTCAATTCAGCAGTGCTGGTAAAGGAGCTCCCGGAGCTATTCAATTCAGTGGGCTGTTATGTCGGGGAATGCCGGTTCTCATGCCACAAACATGGTGTGAAATCGCAAAAGCCGGCATTCTACAACTTAAGTGTCCGGGAGCGGTGCAGTCTCTGGCGCGCCAACGGCGGAGAACAGCAACGCAACAGTAGTTTTGTTGAATTTGTGCTCACACCCCAGGAGGGGTGCGAGTAGAAATCCTAAACTCCAGCATAACATCACACTGAATTTAATAGCTCAGGGAGCTCCTTCCCGGCACTGTTCAATTCGCGATGAATTCAATCGAGCCCATAGAAATATAAGAGTTTGACGGAAGATAAGAAGTCTGCCCTTAACGCATGTACACTCAGACACTTACACACTATAGTCAATTTATTGTTGCTGGTAGCCAATTAACTGGAGGAAACCCGTACAAGTACGGGAAGAATATACAAACTTCACACAGTTGGGGCCGTGATGGTAAACAAACTTCTGGCCTCAGCGCCTTGAGGCAGCAATCGTAACCATTACTCCAGCCGTACTATTTTGTGAGCGAATCAGACATCAATTTGCATACACTCATTGCTATAATGTGGAAAGTGCACAAAAACGAAACGTTTTTACACTGTCATTTAAAACACGCACATTCCCTCATTGGAAAGATCTCGCTACAGTTCAAGGTGTAATTGTCCATGTGTATAAATCTGAACTTCACAGGTCAGTGCAATGAAAGTCTTATGACACGTGTATGTATTGTGCGGTTACATATGCAGATACTGTATATAAAGATACATAAATAGTCTGCATTTAATGAGCCAAGGAATGTGGAGATGATGTGACTGTTTAAAGAAACTGGCAAGCTCCAGTCTGCTGACAGGGGCCCTTGAAGCAATCAGTGTGTGTTTATCCGAGACTTAAAGCAAGGAAGCACTGACTTCCGGATCGCACGCAACCCCTAGGAGACAGGAAGGTGGGGTGGGGGAGGGATCTATCTGCATGTTCACAAGAGGATAGCACAAAGGTGACTGCCTTGGGTTGTAGTGCAGCCTATGTGATCTGGATTGCACACTGCCCCAGTGCCCTGGTGAATTATGTTTCCAGGGAACGGAGAGGCAGTGCAGACTTCACAAGTGCCAGAGTTTGCATCACCACCTAAACTGGTTTACACCCCACAACCAATCCACTGTGTGCAAAGCCCAACCCTATAAAAAACAGGTCTGTTCCACATGAGGACACAGCCACAAAATTCAAATATCTGCAAGTTCAGACCTGCAGTGTGATCAGAGCAGAAACTTCAAACAATCCAGGCTGCAGCACTGGAGCTGAAGAGAGGCTTCATACACAAGATGTGAGGGCCGTCTCCTGGTTAGACAAGAATCACTTTTACACACTGCTCCTGGCACAGTTACTGCAGTCACTTCAATTACTCCCAGGGATGTGATCCAGAATGCAGAAGAGGGGAGGTGTGCCAGCCGGAGTAACCGCCCACTCCCCCCAAATCACACACTAATTGGACTCTACTGGAAGGCTGTGGAGTGTACACAAAGCTCCTTTACTCCATACAGACACAATCCTTTTATTACACATTCCAATAATAACACTGACAGGATGCAAATATAAAATAAATGAACAAACGCTCTCCCCAATTAAGTCACAAGTCCACCCTCTGTCCCACTCCCCCCCCCCCCCCCCCCCCCCCTCCCTTTTAACATGACAGCAAGTCATGCAAATCCAATTGCTTACACAGGAAGTTCTCTCTCTTACACACACATACAGTAGATATATATGAACCTCCGGAAGAGAACCACACAAATCTGGGTGCGCATTATAGTAATGTCTGAAAGACATCACTAGCCTATCTGTGGGACCAAATGGACTTCAGTATATACGACTAGGCCCAACCTGAGCGTTACCAGGATGAGACTGTCTGGCAGTATAGTGAGATCTTTATCACCCCACAGTAGACACATTCTGCACATTCTCGGAAGAAGGACAAAAGTGACAAACGTGTGAGGTTGGTGCGCTTCTGCAGGAGGTGTGAAAGTCAGCTGTATGCAGGGCTGCAGCACAAAGTCACACACTACCTGCCTCAGAAAAGGGAGAGGCCGAGAACACCAACAAGTCCTTACTTGGTAAAAAGAGCAACCTGTATCCACCCCTGATTTAAATTCAGCTGCAATTGCTTATTTACATACACAGCCACACTGCGAGCACCGGACATCACAGGCCTCTGCAACATTTATAGAAAATGCACTTGTCTTTGAAGCACTCATACAAAGCGTTAAAATGAAAAAGTTCGCTGGCTTCTCAATGGAGGAGCTGCTTTGTGCACAGTAGTCAAGTGTTGCATAGTATAAGTCCCACTGACACAAGTGATATTTTACCAGTATCACCGGTGTACGAATGCAGCATTAACTCAGCGCAAAAATCAATTCCCGTGCGGAAAATCTTAGGTAATATGTACAAGGTATTAAGAAAAACATATGTTGCCAACCGACAGCAACTGGTTTGTGCCGTGTTATAGATTTGGCATGCATTTCCTTATAAGCCTCTTTACATGGCAGTCGCTGTTTCAGCATAGGAATCAATGATGCCGCTGCGGTGCTGAATTAGCACTGTTCATGAGCAGCCAAACTAAGTGCTTTAAATTTAAATATAACTAGGGCGTTGCACTCCAATCAAGGCCTCTGCCACAGATTCTAGATAGATATGTAGACTGATATGCCGATAACAGGAAAAAAATAAATAAAATATATATATATATATATATATATAGATATAGATAGATATAGATAGATAGATATAGATATAGATATAGATATATATTTATTATCTCTCACAAATATATCCGTGGCTCTGAAACTATACTGATGTAGACACTTATGGGCCCTACACACATACCGATCCGCCGCCAAGCTGCCCGACGGCAGATACGGCCGACCCGGCGGGGGAGTGAAGTTTCTTCACTCCCACCATCACCCAGCTCCATAGCACTGCACGCCAATATGGACAATCTTGTCCATATTGGCCCGAATGCATAAGCGACGGTGCACCAACGATTAACGAGCGCAGGGCCGCGCATCGCTAATCGTTGGTGCCTACACACAGAACGATATGAACGAGTTCTCGTTCATTTATGAATGAGAACTTTCATATCGTTCTGTTTAAACTGCCATTGTGTAGGGCCCATTAGGTGCATACACACTGAGCGTTTTCTCCCCCCCCCCCCCCCCCTCCCCAGCGATGTCAGCGGCTTTCCATAGCAGGACGCTATGGAAAGCCGCTCACCCCACCGTTCATCTACTGGTAATACCAGTAGATGAACGGCAGCCGCCAGCGATGAAGCGGGAGCGCCCATCAGCGCTCACCCATACACACTGGGCGGCTTTGAGCTGAAAGCAGCTCAACACACCAAAAGTGACCTGCTCTCAGCTCAAAATCGCCCAGTGTTATACATAATGTCATCTATATAAAACTGATAACATCTGCCTTAACTTTAAGGATGACTTTTTAGGATAGGGCTGCTTAAACCAGGTTTAAACAAAATTTGGCATTAAAAAAGAAAAAAAAAAAAAGAATTTACTTACCGATAATTCTATTTCTCATAGTCCGTAGTGGATGCTGGGACTCCGTAAGGACCATGGGGAATAGCGGCTCCGCAGGAGACTGGGCACAAAAGTAAAAGCTTGAACTAGCTGGTGTGCACTGGCTCCTCCCCCTATGACCCTCCTCCAAGCCTCAGTTAGGATACTGTGCCCGGACGAGCGTACATAATAAGGAAGGATCTTGAATCCCGGGTAAGACTCATACCAGCCACACCAATCACACCGTACAACCTGTGATCTGAACCCAGTTAACAGTATGATAAACGAAGGAGCCTCTGAAAAGATGGCTCACAACAATAATAACCCGAATTTTGTAACAATAACTATATACAAGTATTGCAGACAATCCGCACTTGGGATGGGCGCCCAGCATCCACTACGGACTATGAGAAATAGAATTATCGGTAAGTAAATTCTTATTTTCTCTAACGTCCTAAGTGGATGCTGGGACTCCGTAAGGACCATGGGGATTATACCAAAGCTCCCAAACGGGTGGGAGAGTGCGGATGACTCTGCAGCACCGAATGAGAGAACTCCAGGTCCTCCTCAGCCAGGGTATCAAATTTGTAGAATTTAGCAAACGTGTTTGCCCCTGACCAAGTAGCTGCTCGGCAAAGTTGTAAAGCCGAGACCCCTCGGGCAGCCGCCCAAGATGAGCCCACCTTCCTTGTGGAATGGGCTTTTACAGATTTTGGCTGTGGCAGGCCTGCCACAGAATGTGCAAGCTGAATTGTACTACAAATCCAACGAGCAATCGTCTGCTTAGAAGCAGGAGCACCCAGCTTGTTGGGTGCATACAGGATAAACAGCGAGTCAGATTTCCTGACTCCAGCCGTCCTGGAAATATATATTTTCAGGGCCCTGACTACGTCCAGTAACTTGGAGTCCTCCAAGTCCCTAGTAGCCGCAGGCACCACAATAGGCTGGTTCACGTGAAACCACCTTTGGGAGAAATTGAGGACGAGTCCTCAATTCTGCCCTATCCGTGTGAAAAATCAGGTAAGGGCTTTTATAAGATAAAGCCGCCAATTCTGAGACACGCCTGGCTGAAGCCAGGGCTAACAGCATTACCACCTTCCATGTGAGATATTTTAATTCCACAGTGGTGAGTGGTTCAAACCAATGTGATTTTAGGAACCCCAAAACCACATTGAGATCCTAAGGTGCCACCGGGGGCACAAAAGGAGGCTGTATATGCAGTACCCCTTTGACAAACGTCTGGACTTCAGGCACTGAAGCCAGTTCTTTTTGGAAGAAAATCGACAGGGCCGAAATTTGAACCTTAATGGACCCTAATTTTAGGCCCATAGACAGTCCTGTTTGCAGGAAATGTAGGAAGCGACCCAGTTGAAATTCCTCTGTAGGGGCCTCTTTGGCCTCACACCACGCAACATATTTTCACCAAATGCGGTGATAATGTTTTGCGGTTACATCCTTCCTGGCCTTTATCAGGGTAGGGATGACTTCTTCTGGAATGCCTTTTTCCTTCAGGATCCGGCGTTCAACCGCCATGCCGTCAAACGCAGCCGCGGTAAGTCTTGGAACAGACAAGGCCCCTGCTGGAGCAGGTCCTTTCTTAGAGGTAGAGGCCACGGTTCCTCCGTGAGCATCTCTTGAAGTTCCGGGTACCAAGTCCTTCTTGGCCAATCCGGAACCACGAGTATAGTTCTTACTCCTCTCCTTTTTATGATTCTCAGTACTTTTGGTATGAGAGGCAGAGGAGGGAACACATACACTGACTGGTACACCCATGGTGTTACCAGAGCGTCCACCGCTATTGCCTGAGGGTCCCTTGACCTGGCGCAATATCTGTCTAGTTTTTTGTTGAGACGGGACGCCATCATGTCCACCTTTGGTTTTTCCCAACGGTTTACCATCCCTTGGAAGACTTCTGGATGAAGTCCCCACTCCCCCGGGTGAAGGTCATGTCTGCTGAGGAAGTCCGCTTCCCAGTTGTCCACTCCCGGAATGAACACTGCTGACAGTGCTATCACATGATTCTCCGCCCAGCGAAGAATCCTTGCAGCTTCTGCCATCGCCCTCCTGCTTCTCGTGCCGCCCTGTCTGTTTACGTGGGCGACTGACGTGATGTTGTCCGATTGGATCAATACCACCTGACCCTGAAGCAGGGGTTTTGCTTGACTTAGGGCATTGTAAATGGCCCTTAGTTCCAGAATGTTTATATGAAGAGATGTCTCCATGCTTGACCACAAGCCCTGGAAATTTCGTCCCTGTGTGACTGCTCCCCAGCCTCTCAGGCTGGCATCCGTGGTCACCAGGATCCAATCCTGAATGCCGAATCTGCGGCCCTCTAGTAGATGAGCACTCTGCAGCCACCACAGAAGAGACACCCTTGTCCTTGGCGACAGGGTTATCCGCTGATGCATCTGAAGATGCGATCCGGACCATTTGTCCAGAAGATCCCACTGAAACGTTCTTGCATGGAATCTTCCGAATGGAATCGCTTCGTAAGAAGCCACCATTTTTCCCAGGACCCTCGTGCACTGATGCACTGACACCTGGCCTGGTTTTAGGAGATTCCTGACTAGCTCGGATAACTCCCTGGCCTTCTCCTCTGGGAGAAACACCTTTTTCTGGACTGTGTCCAGAATCATTCCTAGGAACAGGAGACGTGTTGTTGGAATCAGCTGCGATTTTGGAATATTTAGAATCCACCCGTGCTGACGTAACACTAACTGAGATAGTGCTACTCCGACTTCTAACTGTTCCCTGGACCTTGCCCTTATCAGGAGATCGTCCAAGTAAGGGATAATTAAAACGCCTTTTCTTCGAAGAAGAATCATCATTTCGGCCATTACCTTGGTAAAGACCCGAGGTGCCGTGGACAACCCAAACGGCAGCGTCTGAAACTGATAATGACAGTTTTGTACTACAAACCTGAGGTACCCTTGGTGAGAAGGGTAGATTGGGACGTGGAGATAAGCATCTTTGATGTCCAGAGACACCATATAGTCCCCTTCTTCCAGGTTTGCTATCACTGCTCTGAGTGACTCCATCTTGAATTTGAACCTCTTTATGTAAGTGTTCAAGGATTTTAGATTTAAAATTGGTCTCACCGAGCCGTCCGGCTTCGGTACCACAAACAGCGTGGAATAATACCCCTTTCCCTGTTGTAGGAGAGGTACCTTAATTATCACCTGCTGGGAATACAGCTTGTGAATGGCTTCCAAAACTGCCTCCCTGTCGGAGGGAGACTTTGGTAGAGCAGACTTCAGGAACCGGCGAGGGGGAGACGTCTCGAATTCCAGTTTGTACCCCTGTGATACTACCTGCAGAATCCAGGGGTCCACTTGCGAGTGAGCCCACTGCGCGTTGAAATTTTTGAGACGGGCCCCCACCGTGTCCGAGTCCGCTTGTAAAGCCCCAGCGTCATGCTGAAGACTTGGCAGAAGCAGAGGAGGGCTTCTGCTCCTGGGAAGAGGCTGCCTGGTGCAGTCTTTTTCCTCTTCCTCTGCCCCGGGGCAGAAATGAGTGGCCTTTTGCCCGCTTGTACTTATGGGAACGAAAGGACTGAGTTTGAAAAGACGATGTCTTTTTCTGCTGAGAGGTGACCTGGGGTAAAAAAGGTGGACTTTCCGGCCGTTGCCGTGGCCACCAGGTCCGATAGACCGGCCCCAAATAACTCCTCCCCTTTATACGGCAATACTTCCATATGTCGTTTGGAATCCGCATCCCCTGACCACTGTCGCGTCCATAACGCTCTTCTGGCAGAAATGGACATAGCACTCACTCTTGATGCCAGGGTGCAAATATCCCTCTGTGCATCACGCATATATGGTAATGCATCCTTCAAATGCTCTATAGTTAGTAATATACTATCCCTATCCAGGGTATCAAAATTTTCAGTCAGGGAATCCGACCACGCCACTCCAGCACTGCACATCCAGGCTGAGGCGATTGCTGGTCGCAGTATAACACCAGTATGTGTGTATATACCCTTCAGGATATTTTCCAGCCTTCTATCCGCTGGTTCTTTGAGGGCGGCCGTATCAGGAGACGGTAAAGCTACTTGTTTAGATAAACGTGTGAGCGCTTTATCTACTCTAGGGGGTGTTTCCCAACGCGCCCTAACCTCTGGCGGGAAAGGGTATAGTGCCAATAATTTATTAGAAATTAGCACTTTTTTATCGGGGGAAACACACGCTTTATCACACACCTCATTTAATTCATCTGACTCAGGAAAAGCTACTGGTAGTTTTTTTACTCCCCACATAATACCCTTCTTTGTGGTACTTGTAGTGTCAGAAATGTTCAATGCCTCCTTCATTGCCGTGATCATGTAACGTGTGGCCCTACTGGACATTACGTTTGTCTCCTCACCGTCGACACTGGACTCAGTATCTGTGTCTGGGTCTGTGTCGACCCACTGAGGTAACGGGCGTTTTATCGCCCCTGACGGTGTCTGAGACGCCTGTACAGGCACTAATTGATTTGTCGGCTGTCTCATGTCGTCAACAGTTTTTTGTAAAGTGCTGACATTGTCACGTAGTTCTTTAAATACAACCATCCAGTCAGGTGTCGACTCCATAGGGGGTGACATCACTAACACAGGCAATTGCTCTGCTTCCACATCATTTTCCTCCTCATACATGTCGACACAATCGTACAGACACCCAGCACACACACAGGGAATGCTCTGATAGAGGACAGGACCCCACTAGCCCTTTGGGGAGACAGAGGGAGAGTTTGCCAGCACACACCAGAGCGCTATATATATATATATATATATATATATATATATATATATATATATATATATATATATATATATATATATATATATATATATATATATATATATATAGTGTTACTCCCTTTTATAGCTGCTGTTTATAATTTAGCTGCCAATAGTGCCCCCCCTCTCTCGTTTTTACCCCGATTCTGTAGGGACTGCAGGGGAGAGTCAGGGAGCCGTCCTTCCAGCGGAACGGTGAGGGAAAATGGAGCTTGTGTGCTGAGGAGATAGGCTCCGCCCCTTCACGACGGCCTTATCTCCCGCTTTTTTCTGGAAAACTGGCAGTGGTTAAATACATCCATATAGCCCAGGAGCTATATGTGATGTATTTCTTTTGCCATCCTAAGGTATTTCAGTTTTTATTGCGTCTCAGGGCGCTCCCCCCCAGCGCCCTGCACCCTCAGTGACCGGAGTGTGAAGTGTGCTGAGAGCAATGGCGCACAGCTGCAGTGCTGTGCGCTACCTTAGTTGAAGACAGGAACGTCTTCTGCCGCCGATTTCACCGGACCTCTTCGTTCTTCTGGCTCTGTAAGGGGGCCGGCGGCGCGGCTCCGGGACCCATCCAGGCTGAACCTGTGATCGTCCCTCTGGAGCTAATGTCCAGTAGCCTAAGAAGCCCAATCCACTCTGCACGCAGGTGAGTTCGCTTCTTCTCCCCTTAGTCCCACGATGCAGTGAGCCTGTTGCCAGCAGGACTCACTGAAAATAAAAAACCTAAAATAAACTTTTACTCTAAGCAGCTCAGGAGAGCCACCTAGCATGCACCCTTCTCGCTCGGGCACAAGAATCTAACTGAGGCTTGGAGGAGGGTCATAGGGGGAGGAGCCAGTGCACACCAGCTAGTTCAAGCTTTTACTTTTGTGCCCAGTCTCCTGCGGAGCCGCTATTCCCCATGGTCCTTACGGAGTCCCAGCATCCACTTAGGACGTTAGAGAAAAGAAAAAAAGAAAGACAGCCTAGGAACATAAATAGAGTAGTGATATTATCAATGTTCCACAATACACCAGTGTGCATCCGTACTGTTTACCTGTAGCTTCACTAACAGGACAGCCCAGGGGAACATTACTATGCGGCTTCGCTAAATCTACCAGTCCATCAGGAACAGGAGATTTCTATCTTTGTACTGGCATGGGAACATTACTGAACTAAACAAACATTACAATAGGAATAAAGGCATAAAATACACTAATAGTGGAGTAACTAGAAGGCAAAAAGGACATGTGACCACACACACATCGGATAAACAAATTTGCACTTCTGCACACAATGACCGATTACGACCTGCACCGATGTTCATATACCAGCCTTCCTAATGAGTGTGTGATTGGAAGATTGCCTCATATGCACAAGGGTGGCTTATCCTCAGACACCAGTGACTAAAGAAAAAATAAATATATAACTACTTGTCCCATGTGCAGAACGCCCACAATTTTGCCCACTTGCTGACATCTGTTGCCACTGTAAAAGATCATGGCATCTCCGTTAGGGCAACATAATAGGAGTCTAGTGTTCACACTAGGCTGTTTTAGCAGGGTGCTGCGTTTGGCCACATATTAAAAGGGGCAAAATGCGCTCTGCGCCTTTAGCAGCGCCCTGCTGACACAGCCTGAGGTGCGTGTATGGGTCATCAGGTCGGCGTGGAAAAAAAAGTCGCCATGAGTTTTTCACTTTTTTGGTGTCGTTTTCTTTGTAAAGTGACGGGGAACCCCAATTAGTGCACGGTATTCGCTCACCTTGCTTCGGACAAGGTGCGTCGCTCTGCTACTGCTGCGCTCAGCCCAGGTTACTATTCCCAATCATAGTCTACGTGGATCGCAAAGTATGAAAAGGGTTAAAAAAAAAAGTGAAAAACTCATGTCGACTTTTTCCATGTCCACCTAGTGACCATGTCAACAAATAGTGGTCGACCTAATGACTGTATCCCCTGACGTGCAATAGTGACTCTGGCATGGCCACACACCCTTTTCAAGGGGGGGGGGGGGGGGGGAGGAGGAGGAGGGAGGAGGAAATAAAGTACCAGCCAATCAGCGCTTTCCTGTAGTGTTAGAGGCTGGCTGATCGGAACTTTCTCTCTCCACAAGCCTTAGTACACAGACCCCTAAGACTGGGTACACACTGCGCTAATTCGGCAAACCCACCATAATGGCTGATTCAGGTAAGTACATACACTTACCGATTAGTCACTTGATGTGTTATCCCGGTGTCATAGCTGGTCGGGTATTTTTATTTGCCCGTCCAGCTATGACATCAGTTGCTGCAGCAAGGGTACAGAAGAATGGCGGAATACTCGCAGCCAGGTGCACCAACATATCAGGCATTAGCTGTGCTGTACAGCTGAGGCGATACGTCCGAACGACATTCTCCACAGACGTAATCGGCTATCTGACTAGATTGCTTAGAAATTAAGCACACATTGCTCTGTGTGTATGCCCCATAGCGACAGTGATGCACGGCCCCGCACGACGCTATCGCCGGTTCTACATTGCGCCTGCAATTATTTTTATACTCATACAGACGTCTAAAGTGTTTGTTACTAGTCTAATTACAAATAAACCCAAGAGGAAAGTAGAGGTGGGTACACACTTGGCTATGTGCTCTATGAGCGACGTTTCCCCCTCCCGAGCCGGGCAGTCAGCGGCAGTGCATACACACTGGGGTCGATTCAATTCGGCAACAGATGAATGGCGCAACAGATGAATAGCGCCGGGAATTAGCTCCCGACGCTATTCAATTCAGCTAAAGTTAAGTTGGCGAATGCCCGTTCTCACCGACTTAACAGGTAGTTTTGTCAGGAGAACGGGCATTTGACTTAACTACCCGCGGCGATGCCGATTACCGACAGAATCAACCTCGCGGCAGCACTTTGGTCGGTTTTCTTCTCTCAACACCCCCCCCCCCGCCCCCCACCATGGGGGTGAGAGAAGAATTCCCGACAATTGCGAGAAAATAGTAGCTGAATTGAATAGCGTCGGGAGCTAATTCCCGGCGCTATTCATCTGCTGCCGAATTGAATCAACCCCACTGAGCAATATGACGACTATATCGCTCAGTGACGTCCCGCCGCGGCCAGGCCATGCAGGCAGCTATTGGATGATAGTCCAAATTGAGCTGTATGCACGGCCAACAGCAAGGGTCATTAATGACCCGCATGGTCACGCATCGCTTGTCGGCGGCGGCATACACACTTGCCGAGAAAGTAAACGACGTCTCTCAGGAAGGGTGAAGATGAGCGACGTTGTTTACATTTTCAGCAAGTGTGTATGGACCTTGGGGGGGGGGGGGGGGGGGATCTACCAAACGGAAAATGCAGTAAACTCCCGCATTTTCCTAATGTACTAAACCCCGGCTGGCAAATCAGCGCCGTGGTTCATCAGCTTTTGCTGGCGATACCCCGTAGAAGGCTATGGGCTTCTCTCCGCAGCGCTGTGTGAGGGATCCGATCGGATCCCTTCCAGCATGCCTCGCGCCCTCCGACGTCACCCTGCGAAAGCGCTGACTGGCTCCCGGGGCCGAATCATAGAAGTCAGCACATCGCGGAGGACAGCTCTTATAGGAATAGCTGTCCTCCGCAATTGCTGATCACATACACAAGTACATACGCGATCAGGTTCGTGGCGCTAGGCGGCGATGTACATTAGTACATCCCGCCCCTTTACTTTTGCCATTAATATGTAACAAAATGTATTACAGAAGTTATAGATGCACCTGCGCTAACTGCTAAAGCTGTGTTTACAGGGAATACACCACTCACACTGTTACCAGGAAAAGCAACAATACAAGGGTGGCAGTATACAGGACAGCACACAGTTTAATGAATGACTGCGCAGGGAATATATAATATAGACAAGACGTTGTAAAGAGGAAGCAATACATTCCCATTACAGACAGCTGACAGATCAAGCAGAGAGAAGTTACCTTACATATGTAAATAAAAAACCCACAATTAAAAAACCCATTAAAGGCAACTTACTGTTCATGAGACAAAAGCAAGCTGAAAACATCTAGGGGATGCAGGGAGGGGTGCGGCGTGCATTTACATTTTTATTAAAAGTTTCTGTATACAGACATCAAAGGCCGGCATGTTTTATGGCCCGCAATAGAGAAAGCATAGGAATAACTCCCCTATAAATATTGCAGCAAGCCTGGCATTATTACATCATTACATAGCTAGAAGAGTGTCTCCTCCACCCCTCGGCTATAAATAAATAGGGACTGACAATACTGACTCACGTCTCAAGGTTTTTACACATTTCAGGGAAAATGCTATATACTGAATACAGGGAGGAGAGGATACAGAGTGTCACAAGCGAGTGCAGAAAGGCCTCGCCGGCCCACACTCATTGGATTAACTCCCCCACTCGCCACACCCTGGAAAAGTATCGCTGTGATGCAGTGGTTACACTGGCAAGGTCTGACTGTATACCAAGCCTCAGGCTGGTGAGCCACTCACCCTGCCCCCCACGCTTCTGAAGGGATTAAGCTCATTTTATGGCCTTTCCAGGACTGCAGAAAAAGTTTCACATACAACACTCATACACAACAGCCAGGGATAAGGTCAGTAAAATGAATGCAGACAGTTTCTACATTTCCTCTTACAAAACAGTTGCCTGGCAGGGGCAGACGCATCAACGGGGGGCTGTTATGACACCGTATAACAACACACTATAGGGAACAGAGGTTACCAAACATGGAAATCTGCTATCACATAGCTTAAACCGCCAAGAAATTCATAATTGCTAGGTGCAGACAGCCTACATCATAACAGGCCTGACTGGCTAAGCTGGTCTTACCCGTCTCCCTGACCACTAATCAATTCAATATGTTAAATAACACCTATTTTTAGGGGGGATAAAGGGGCATCTCAGCCTCTTAACAAGACCTCCTCTTGCTTAGACTGCAAATAAAATGACCATTAGCAACCAGTGATTACATATTTCTGGGGGTGAAATTCTAGACTTGTAGGGAGTGATTCAGTTGTTTTTACCACAGCTATATAACCAGACAGAGAAATTCAATTGTTGTTCGGGAAGAGGAGAATAGCTGCGTGCACACACATTTCAACTTGCAGCCTCCTGAAGCATGGGAAGCTGAAAAACACAAAAAGTTAGCTGTTTGGCCACACAAACAGCACTTCCGTGTCATGCCCATAAGTTTAGGCTTTGGATGGGAGATGGGCGTGATAAAAAAAATTTTTAATCACATAGATGGGAGAGATATGGGCGGGAGGGGGTTCCCACCAAACACCACTAGATATTGGTGAAATTACTCTGCAACCCAGGCAACTATTGTGTACCCATTGCCAGCACACAATATACGTAGCAAAAAAAAAAAAAACAGCCAAAAAACTAGGACCACTGAGGCACAAAGTGCACCATGCCTCACTGACCAAACTAGTTTATAGCAAACTGATTGGCTGAATGGTCAAATAAAATAAGATTTTACTTACCGATAAATCTATTTCTCATAGTCCGTAGTGGATGCTGGGGACTCCGTCAGGACCATGGGGAATAGCGGCTCCGCAGGAGACAGGGCACAAAAGCAAGCTTTTAGGATCACATGGTGTGTACTGGCTCCTCCCCCTATGACCCTCCTCCCAGCCTCAGTTAGGTACTGTGCCCGGACGAGCGTACACAATAAGGAAGGATCTTGAATCCCGGGTAAGACTCATACCAGCCACACCAATCACACCGTACAACTTGTGATTTGAACCCAGTTAACAGTATGATAACAATGAAGTAGCCTCTAAAAAAAAAAAGGCTCACAACAATAATAACCCGATTTTTTTGTAACAATAACTATGTACAAGTAATGCAGACAATCCGCACTTGGGATGGGCGCCCAGCATCCACTACGGACTATGAGAAATAGATTTATCGGTAAGTAAAATCTTATTTTCTCTAACGTCCTAGTGGATGCTGGGGACTCCGTCAGGACCATGGGGATTATACCAAAGCTCCCAAACGGGCAGGAGAGTGCAGATGACTCTGCAGCACCGAATGAGAGAACTCCAGGTCCTCCTCAGCCAGGGTATCAAATTTGTAGAATTTAGCAAACGTGTTTGCCCCTGACCAAGTTGCAGCTCGGCAAAGTTGTAAAGCCGAGACCCCTCGGGCAGCCGCCCAAGATGAGCCCACCTTCCTTGTGGAATGGGCATTCACAGATTTTGGCTGTGGCAGGCCTGCCACAGAATGTGCAAGCTGAATTGTACTACAAATCCAACGAGCAATAGTCTGCTTAGAAGCAGGAGCACCCAGCTTTTTGGGTGCCTACAATATAAACAGCAAGTCAGACTTTCTGACTCCAGCCGTCCTGGAATTTATATATATATATATATATATATATATATATATATATATATATATATATATATATATATATATATATATATATATATATATATATATATATATATATATATATATATATATATATATATATATATATATTTTTTTTTTTTTTTTTTTTTTTTTCAGGGCCCTGACAACGTCTAGCAACTTGGAGTCCTCCAAGTCCCTAGTAGCCGCAGGCACCACAATAGGTTGTTTCAGGTGAAACGCTGACACCACCTTAGGAAGAAACTGGGGACGAGTCCGCAGTTCTGCCCTGTCCCGAATGGAAAATCAAATATGGGCTTTTGTAAGACAAAGCCGCCAATTTTGACAATCGCCTGGCCGAGGCCAGGGCCAACAGCATGGTCACTTTCCATGTGAGATATTTCAAATCCACAGATTTGAGTGGTTCAAACCAATATGATTTGAGGAATCCCAACACTACGTTGAGATCCCACGGTGCCACTGGAGGCACACAAGGGCTGTATATGCAATACTCCCTTGACAAACGTCTGGACTTCAGGAACTGAAGCCAATTCTTTCTGGAAGAAAATCTATAGGGCCGAAACTTGAACCTTAATGGACCCCAATTTGAGGCTCATAGACACTCCTGTTTTCAGGAAGTGCAGAAATCGACCTAGTTGAAATTTTTTCGTGGGGCCTTCCTGGCCTCACCCACGCAACATATTTTTACCACATGTGGTGATAACGTTGTGCGGTCACCTCCTTCCTGGCTTTGACCAGGGTAGGTATGACCTCTTCCGGAATGCCTTTTCCCTTAGGATCCGGCGTTCAAACCGCCATGCCGTCAAACGCAGTCGCGGTAAGTCTTGGAACAGACAAGGTCCCTGCTGGAGCAGGTCCTTTCTTAAAGGCCGATGCCACGGTTCCTCTTGGAACAGACATGGTACTTGCTGAAAGCAAATCCCTTCTTAGTTCCCGAGGCCATTAGTCCTCTGTGAGCATCTCTTGAAGTTCCGGTTACCAAGTCCCTCTTGGCCAATCCGGAGCCACGAGTATAGTTCTTACTCCTCTATGTCTTATAATTCAATACCTTGGTTATGAGAAGCAGAGGAGGGAACACATACACCGCCTGTTACACCCACGGTGTTACCAGGACGTCCACAGCTATCGCCTGAAGGTCTCGTGACCTGGCGCAATACCTGTCCCATTTTTTGTTCGGGCGGGACGCCATCATGTCCACCTTTGGTCTTTCCCAACGGTTCACAATCATGCGGAAAACTTCCCGATGAAGTTCCCACTCTCCCGGGTGGAGGTCGTGCCTGCTGAGGAAGTCTGCTTCCCAGTCGTCCACTCCCGGAATGAACACTGCTGACAGTGCTATCACATGATTTTCCACCTAGCGAAAAATCCTTGCAGTTTTGCCACTGCCCTCCTGCTTCTTGTGCCGCCCTTTCTGTTTACGTGGGCGACTGCCGTGATGTTATCCCACTGGATCAATACCGGCTGACCTTGAAGCAGAGGTCTTGCTAAGCTTAGAGCATTATAAATTTGCTCTTAGCTCCAGTATATTTATGTGGAGAGAATTCTCCAGACTTGATCACACTCCTTGTGTGACTGCTCCCCAGCCTCTCAGGCTGGCCTCCGTGGTCACGAGCATCCAATCCTGAATGCCGAATCTGCGGCCCTCTAGAAGATGAGCACTCTGTAATCACCACAGGAGAGACACCCTTGTCCTTGGATATAGGGTTATCCGCTGATGCATCTGAAGATGCGATCCGGACCATTTGTCCAGCAGATCCCACTGAAGAGTTCTTGCGTGAAATCTGCCGAATGGAAGCGCTTCGTAATAAGCCACCATTTTTACCAGGACTCTTGTGCAATGATGCACTGACACTTTTCCTGGTTTTAGGAGGATCCCGATTAGCTCGGATAACTCCCTGGCTTTCTCCTCTGGGAGAAACACCTTTTCCTGGACTGTGTCCAGAATCATCCCTAGGACCAGCAGACGTGTCGTCGGAACAACAGCGGTTTTGGAATATTTAGAATCCACCCGTGCTGTCGTAGAACTACTTGAGATAGTGCTACTCCGACCTCCAACTGTTCTCTGGACCTTGTTCTTATCAGGAGGTCGTCCATTTTCTTTGAAGACGAATCCTCCTTACGGTCATTACCTTGGTAAGGACCCGGGGTGCCTAGGACAATCCAACGGCATCGTCTTGAAACTGATAGTGACAGTTCTGTACCCCGAACCTGAGGTACCCTTGGTGAGAAAAGGCAAATTTTGGGACATGGAGGTAAGCATCCCTGATGTCCCGGGACACCATATAGTCCCCTTGTTCTTTGCTATCACTGCTCTGAGTGACTCCATCTGGATTTGAACCCTTGTAAGTGTTCAAATTTTTCAGATTTAGAATAGGTCTCACCTAGCCTTCAGTACCACCATATAGTGTGGAGTAATACCCCTTTCCTTGTTGTCGGAGGGGTAATTTTATTATCACCTGCTGGGAATACAGCTTGTGAATTGTTTTCAATACTGCCTCCCTGTCGGAGGGAGACATTGGTACAGCAGACTACAGGAACCTGCGAGGGGGGAAACCTCTCGACATTCCAATCTGTACCCCTTGGATACTACTTGTAGGATCCAGGGGTCCTGTACGGTCCCAGCGTCATGCTGAGAACTTGGTAGAAGCGGTGGAGGGCTTCTGTTCCTGGGAATGGGCTGCCTGCTGCAGTCGTCTTCCCTTTCCTCTATCCCTGGGCAGATATGACTCTTATAGGGACGAAAGGACTGAGGCTGAAAAGACGGTGTCTTTTTCTGCAGAGATGTGACTTAGGGTAAAAAAACGGTGGATTTTCCAGCAGTTGCCCTGGCCACCAGGTCCCATGGACCGACCCCAAATAACTCCTCCCCTTTATACGGCAATACATCTTTGTGCCGTTTGGAATCTGCATCACCTGACCACTGTCGTGTCCATAAACATCTTCTTGCAGATATGGACATCGCATTTACTCTTGATGCCAGAGTGCAAATATCCCTCTGCGCATCTCGCATATATAGAAATGCATCCTTTAAATGCTCTATAGTCAATAAAATACTGTCCCTGTCAAAGGTATCAATATTTTTAGTCAGGGAATCCGACCAAGCCACCTCAGCTCTGCACATCCAGGCTGAGGCGATCGCTGGTCGCAGTATAACACCAGCATGTGTGTGTATACTTTTTAGGATATTTTTCAGCCTCCTATCAGCTGGCTCCTTAAGTACGGCCCTATCCGTAGATGGTACCGCCACTTGTTCTGATAAGCGTGTGAGCGCCTTATCCACCCTGAGGGGTGTTTCCCACCGCGCCTTAACTTCTGGCGGGAAAAGGTATACCGCCAATAATTTTCTATCGGGGGAAACCCACGCATCATCACACACTTCATTTAATTTATCTGATTCAGGAAAAACTACAGGTAGTTTTTTCACCTCACATATAATACCCTTTTTTGTGGTACTTGGAGTATCAGAAATATGTAACACCTCCTTCATTGCCCTTAACGTGTGGCCCTAAAAGAAAATACGTTTGTTTCTTCACCGTCGACACTGAAATCAGTGTCCGTGTCTGGGTCTGTGTCGACCGACTGAGGTAAATGGGCATTTTACAGCCCCTGACGGTGTTTGAGACGCCTGGACAGATACTAATTTGTTCGCCGGCCCTCTCATGTCGTCAACCGGCTTGCAGCGTGTTGACATTGTCACGTAATTTCCATAAATAAGCCATCCATTCCGGTGTCTACTCCCTAGAGAGTGACATCACCATTACAGGCAATTTGCTCCGCCTCCTCACCAATATTTTCCTCATACATGTCGACACACACGTACCGACATACAGCACACACATAGGGAATGCTCTGATAGAGGACAGGACCCACTAGCCCTTTGGGGAGACAGAGGGAGAGTTTGCCAGCACACACCAAAACGCTATAATTATCCAGGGACAACCTTTATATAAGTGTTCCTCCCTTATAGCATTTTAATATATATACATATCGCCAAATCAGTGCCCCCCCTCTCTGTTTTAACCCTGTTTCTGTAGTGCAGTGCAGGGGAGAGCATGGGAGCCTTCCCACCAGCCTTTCTGTGAGGGAAAATGGCGCTGTGTGCTGAGGAGAATAGGCCCCGCCCCCTTTTCGGCGGGCTTCTTCTCCGGAGTTTTAGATATCTGGCAGGGGTTAAATACATCCATATAGCCTCAAGGGCTATATGTGATGTATTTTTCGCCATACAGGTATTATACATTGCTGCCCAGGGCGCCCCCCCCCAGCGCCCTGCACCCTCCGTGACCGCTGTGTGAAGTGTGCTGACAACAATGGCGCACAGCTGCAGTGCTGTGCGCTACCTGATGAAGACTGAGAGTCTTCTGCCGCCTGGTTCCGGACCTCTTCATCTTCAGCGTCTGCAAGGGGGGTCGGCGGCGCGGCTCCGGGACGAACCCCAGGGCGAGCCCTGTGTTCCGACTCCCTCTGGAGCTATGTCCAGTAGCCTAAGAATCCAATCCATCCTGCACGCAGGTGAGTTGAAAATCTCTCCCCTAAGTCCCTTGATGCAGTGAGCCTGTTGCCAGCAGGACTCACTGAAAATAAAGAACCTAAAAACTTTTTCTAAGTAACTCTTTAAGAGAGCCACCTAGATTGCACCCTGCTCGGACGGGCACAAAAACCTAACTGAGGCTTGGAGGAGGGTCATAGGGGGAGGAGCCAGTACACACCATGTGATCCTAAAAGCTTGCTTTTGTGCCCTGTCTCCTGCGGAGCCGCTATTCCCCATGGTCCTGACTGAGTCCCCAGCATCCACTAGGACGTTAGAGAAATATATGTTCAGCCCACAAAATGGCTCCATACACTTTGGATAGGGATGGGACAACGGACACTGATTTATAAAAGCATTTTATGATGAGCTGGGTTGGCAAGCCTTGTGAATGGAATTTACAAGGCACCCCTAACATACTTATGACAAATAGGTATCCGGTAAAATGCAGAAATCCGCTGTTCTAATACATGCACTTTGCAGTGTCATGTAGTGTACAAATAACACATGCAATTATGTGTTGCATCATATTCAGCAACATTGTTTTGCAAGAGGAAATATGGGGGGGTTCAATTAGCTAGGAGGTTCTGCCATGGAATACGGGCAAGCAGCAGGTTATTAAACCTGTATACCCACACCTAAGACATTCCATAGATCCGTGATGGGAAACAAGTAGCCCCATGTCCACGTGGGGCCATCCAAGACTCCAGCTGCGTACCCCAGCTCTTCTCTGCTTTACTGGCAGATCTGTTCGGGCATTGTATATAGCTAGTCGACAATCAAAGGGGTCAATTCAATTTGCCGACAGTCAAATAGCGCCGAGAATTAGCTCCCGCCGCTATTCAATTCTGCTCAAGTTAAGTCGGCGGATGCCCGTTCTCCCGGACTTAACAGGTTGATTTGTCGGGAAAAGGGGCATTCTCAGACTTAACTGTCCGGCACGATGCCGATTCCCGACAGAATCAGCCTCGCACCGGCCACGTGCTAGCACTTTTGCTGGATTTCTGCTCGCACCCCCCTGGGGGTGAGAGAAGAAATCACAACAATTAAGTGTCACATGGCGCTGTATTGAATAGCGCCGGGAGCTATTTCCCAGCGCTATTCAACTGTCAGCAAATTGAATTGACCCCAAAATGACAACAAGGGTTATGGGGACCCTGGAAGGCAGGCACTGGGATGTCAGCATGTGTAAGCATTTTACAAGTGCCGCCAGTACAACTGTAAACAGGATGGTAATTCGCCAGGCTCATAGCTGTACCACCAGCGGGTGTAAAACGCTTTACACTTGCGGACATTGTGGCGCCTGACTTTTGGGGTCCCCTTAATGGCTGCCGACAAGCTACTCGACACTACTTTCCATTTGCTCATCGTAACTTGTAACACTGTGTAAAAGGCCTGCTTCTTTTAAATAAATAGGTCCCTTTATTTGGGCAAATATATTAACTTATTATTGAGACAAAAGGGTAGGGAGGACCTTTTGAAGGTTAGAGTACCACCCCTACGGCCCCTGAAGTTCATCAGGCTGCCAGACGCTCTCCTAAGTACTCCTGCAGCAGTTGCGATCTACTCTGTCCCTTTAATACACAAAAACAACCTAAAATAAAAACAAATTTGTTCACTAGCAGCCACTGTTTGTTTTAACATGAATGGCAGTCGGGAGCCTCCGTGTAACAGGGGTTCTAGCATCCCCCGGCTGCATCCTTTTGCTATTAACACAATGCAGCCTTCAAACACATCTTGTGCTTCTCCACCTGGCACTAGCCCAGCCACAAGTTTGAGCAAACACAAATATTACACCCACAGCAATAACCCAAAAGGAAAGAGCTGGTAGGAGCCAGGTTTGTGGGAGCAGGGAGACGGTGCTGCAGAGAGGACACTTGCTCTTCCTTCTGGGAAAGGCTAATTATAGTGATAAAGCAGCAGGGTTTGGAGATAGGACTGAGAAGTGGAAATGCATCTTTACTGGCACGCTTCAGATATCTGGTTTGTTGGAGTTTGGGAAAACAAGCAAAGGGCGCACACATTTTCTGCTTGGCTGTTTCAAAAAAAAAAAAAAAAAAGTGCATAGCTGAGATTCCTGTCCAGCAACCCGAGGGAACAAACCAACTAAAACCACAGGATAACTTGGACTTTCGCAGCAGCAAATTAAATATTGCTCTGTATACCTTCATAAGGGAAGGAGAGTGAAGAGAGACACAGCAATACTGAGTAAAAGGCTCTCACGCTGTAAGCTGCTTCTGAGGACATGTCATCTGGTGCACAAACCTCAGCCTGCTCCACAGATGTTCACATTCTTACAGTGGCCAAGAGCCGAAACACAGGAGACATTATGAGCGAAGCGACTTTCTGGCTGCCTCTATTTTCAGGCTACCGGACACCTCTCCCTGGGTTGTATTGGGTATTATGCTAGATCAGCCCACTACGTAACGCTGTAGGACGCAGGCAATATAAGAAACATGGCATTTTTTGGAATATGCCTAACCTACACGGTTATATGGGGGTGAGGACATCTTCACCCCATATAGTACACTGTCTACCAAACTGAAATACAGGCAGGGGAGGCCTTTATAAAAGAACATGCAAATTGCGGGTACACCACAGACAGGAGAACCAGAGCTTGGGTCACTACTTTGGAACCAGTCACTAATGGAGTATAGAGACCAATATGCAACAAAAAAAGCAAAGTGTATCAGAAGAGAAAATAAGAATTTACTTACCGATAATTCTATTTCTCGGAGTCCGTAGTGGATGCTGGGGTTCCTGAAAGGACCATGGGGAATAGCGGCTCCGCAGGAGACAGGGCACAAAAAGTAAAGCTTTAGGATCAGGTGGTGTGCACTGGCTCCTCCCCCTATGACCCTCCTCCAAGCCTCAGTTAGGTACTGTGCCCGGACGAGCGTACACAATAAGGAAGGATTTATGAATCCCGGGTAAGACTCATACCAGCCACACCAATCACACTGTACAACCTGTGATCTGAACCCAGTTAACAGTATGATAACAGCGGAGCCTCTGAAAGGATGGCTCACAACAATAATAACCCGATTTTTGTAACTATGTACAAGTAATGCAGATAATCCGCACTTGGGATGGGCGCCCAGCATCCACTACGGACTCCGAGAAATAGAATTATCGGTAAGTAAATTCTTATTTTCTCTATCGTCCTAGTGGATGCTAGGGTTCCTGAAAGGACCATGGGGATTATGCCAAAGCTCCCAAACGGGCGGGAGAGTGCAGATGACTCTGCAGCACCGAATGAGAGAACTCCAGGTCCTCCTTAGCCAGGGTATCAAATTTGTAGGATTTTACAAACGTGTTTGCCCCTGACTAAATAGCCGCTCGGCAAAGTTGTAAAGCCGAGACCCCTCGGGCAGCCGCCCAAGATGAGCCCACCTTCCTTGTGGAATGGGCATTTACATATTTTGGCTGTGGCAGTATTTTCAGGGCCCTGACCACATCTAGCAACTTGGAGTCCTCCAAGTCCCTAGTAGGCGCAAGACACCCCAATAAGCTGGTTCAGGTGAAACACTGACACCACCTTAGGGAGAGAACTGGGGACGAGTCCGCAGCTCTGCCCTGTCCGAATGGACAAACAGATATGGGCTTTTTTGAGAAAAAAAAACCACCAATTTGACACTCGCCTGGTCCAGGCCAGGTCCAAGAGCATGTTCACTTTTCATGTGAGATGCTTCAAATCCACAGATTTGACTGGTTTTAAACCAATGTGTTTTGAGGAATCCCAGAACTACGTTGAGATCCCACAGTGCCACTGGAGGCACAAAAGGGGGTTGTATATGCAATACTCCCTTGACAAACTTCTGGACTTCAGGAACTGAAGCCAATTCTTTCTGGAAGAAAAATCGACAGGGCCGAAATTTGAACCTTAATGGACCCCAATTTGAGGCCCATAGACACTCCTGTTTGCAAGAAATGCAGGAATCGACCGAGTTGAAATTTCTTCGTGGGGCCTTCCTGGCCTCACACCACGCAACATATTTTCGCCACATGTGGTGATAATGTTGTGCGGTCACCTCCTTTCTGGCTTTGACCAGGGTAGGAATGACCTCTTCCTGAATGCCTTTTCCCTTAGGATCCGGCGTTCCACCGCCATGCCGTCAAACGCAGCTGCGGTAAGTCTTGGAACAGACATGGTACTTGCTGAAACAAGTCCCTTCTTAGCGGCAGAGGCCATAAGTCCTCTGTGAGCATCTCTTGAAGTTCCGGGTACCAAGTCCTTCTTGGCCAATCCGGAGCCATGAGTATAGTTCTTACTCCTCTACGTCTTATAATTCTCAGTACCTTAGGTATGAAAAGCAGAGGATGGAACACATACACCGACTGGTACACCCACGGTGTTACCAGAACGTCCACAGCTATTGCCTGAGGGTCTCTTAACCTGGCGCAATACCTGTCCCGTTTTTTGTTCAGACGGGACGCCATCATGTCCACCTTTGGTAATTCCCAACGGTTTACAATTATGTGGAAAACTTCCCCATGAAGTTCCCACTCTGCCGGGTGGAGGTCGTGCCTACTGAGGAAGTCTGCTTCCCAGTTTCCATTCCCGGAATGAAACACTGCTGACAGTGCTATCACATGATTTTCCGCCCAGCGAAAAGTCCTTGCAGTTTTTGCCACTGCCCTCCTGCTTCTTGTGCCGCCCTGTCTATTTACGTGGG
Organism: Pseudophryne corroboree; assembly: GCF_028390025.1. Taxonomy (NCBI): domain Eukaryota; kingdom Metazoa; phylum Chordata; class Amphibia; order Anura; family Myobatrachidae; genus Pseudophryne; species Pseudophryne corroboree. The sequence continues at coordinate 416,456,752 of NC_086451.1, forward strand.
CGACTGCCGTGATGTTTTATCCCACTGGATCAATACCGGCTGACCTTGAAGCAGAGGTCTTGCTAAGCTTAGAGCATTATAATTTTACCCTTAGCTATATTTATGTGGAGAAAAATCTCCAGACTTGATCACACTCCCTGGAAATTTTTTCCTTGTGTGACTGCTCCCCAGCCTCTCGGGCTGGCCTCCGTGGTCACCAACATCCAAAACTGAATGCCGAATCTGCGGCCCTCTAGAAGATGAGCACTCTGTAACCACCACAGGAGAGACACCCTTGTCCTTGGATATAGGGTTATCCGCTGATGCATCTGAAGATGCGATCCGGACCATTTGTCCAGCAGATCCCACTGAAAAGTTCTTGCATGAAATCTGCCGACTGGAATTGCTTCGAAGGAAGTCACCATTTTTTTACCATGGCCCTTGTGCAATGATGCACTGATTTTAGGAGGTTCCTGACTAGCTCGGATAACTCCCTGGCTTTCTCTTCCGGGAGAAACACCTTTTTCTGGACTGTGTCCAGAATCATCCCTAAGCACAGGAGACTTGTTGTCGGGATCAGCTGCGATTTTGGAATATTTAGAATCCACCCCTGCTGTTGTAACAGTATCCGAGATAGTGCTACTCCGACCTCCAACTGTTCCCTGGACTTTGCCCTTATCAGGAGATCGTCCAAGTAAGGGATAATTAAGACGCCTTTTCTTCGAAGAAGAACCATCATTTCGGCCATTACCTTGGTAAAGACCCGGGGTGCCGTAGACAATCCAAACGGCAGCGTCTGAAACTGATAGTGACAGTTCTGTACCACGAACCTGAGGTACCCTTAGTGATAAGAGCAAATTTGGGACATGGAGGTAAGCATCCCTGATGTCTCGGGACACCAGATAGTCCCCTTCTTCCCGGTTCGTTATCACTGCTCTGAGTGACTCCATCTTGATTTGAACCTTTGTAAGTGTTCAAATTTTTTTAGATTTAGAATAGGTCTCACCTAGCCTTCTGGCTTCAGTACCACAATATAGTGTGGAATAATACCCCTTTTCTTGTTGTAGGAGGGGTAATTTAATTATCACCTGCTGGGAATACAGCTCGTGAATTTTTTCCCATACTGCCTCCTTGTCGGAGGGAGACCTTGGTAAAGCAGACTTCAGGAGCCTGCGCAGGGGAAACGTCTCGACATTCCAAACTGTACCCCTGGGATACTACTTGTAGGATCCAGGGGTCCTGTACGGTCTCAGCGTCATGCTGAGAGCTTGTCAGAAGCGGTGGAACGCTTCTGTTCCTGGGAATGGGCTGCCTGCTGCTGTCTTCTTCCCTTTCCTCTATCCCTGGGCAGATATGACTCTTATAGGGACGAAAGGACTGAAGCTGAAAAGACGGTGTCTTTTTCTGCAGAGATGTGACTTAGGGTAAAAACGGTGGATTTTCCAGCAGTTGCCGTGGCCACCAGGTCCGATGGACCGACCCCAAATAACTCCTCTTCCTTTATACGGCAATACACCTTTGTGCCGTTTGGAATCTGCATCACCTGACCACTGTCGTGTCCATAAACATCTTCTGGCAGATATGGACATCGCACTTACTCTTGATGCCAGAGTGCAAATATCCCTCTGTGCATCTCGCATATATAGAAATACATCCTTTAAATGCTCTATAGTCAATAAAATACTGTCCCTGTCAAAGGTATCAATATTTTTAGTCAGGGAATCCGACCAAGCCACCCCAGCTCTGCACATCCAGGCTGAGGCGATCGCTGGTCGCAGTATAACACCAGTATGTGTGTATATACTTTTTATGATATTTTTCCAGCCTCCTGTCAGCTGGCTCCTTGAGGACGGCCCTATCTATAGACGGTACCGCCACTTGTTCTGATAAGCGTGTGAGCGCCTTATCCACCCTAAGGGGTGTTTCCCAACGCGCCCTAACTTCTGGCGGGAAAGGGTATACCGCCCATATTTTCTATCGGGGGGAACCCACGCATCATCACACACTTCATTTAATTTATCTGATTCAGGAAAAACTACGGTAGTTTTTTCACATCCCACATAATACCCTCTTTTGTGGTACTTGTAGTATCAGAAATATGTAACACCTCCTTCATTGCCCTTAACGTGTGGCCCTAATAAGGAATACGTTTGTTTATTCACCGTCGACACTGGATTCAGTGTCCCTGTCTGTGTCGACCGACTAAAGTAAACGGGCGTTTTAAAACCCCTGACGGTGTTTTTGAGACGTCTGGACCGGTACTAATTGTTTGTCGGCCGTCTCATGTCGTCAACCGACCTTGGCGCGTGTTGACATTATCACGTAATTCCCTAAATAAGCCATCCATTCCGGTGTCGACTCCCTAGAGAGTGACATCACCATTACAGGCAATTGCTCCGCCTCCTCACCAACATCGTCCTCATACATGTCGACACACACGTACCGACACACAGCACACACACAGGGAATGCTCTGATAGAGGACAGGACCTACTAGCCCTTTGGAGAGACAGAGGGAGAGTTTGCCAGCACACACCAAAAACGCTATAATTATATAGGGACAACCTTATATAAGTGTTTTCCCTTATAGCATCTTTTTTATACATTTCTAACGCCAAATTAGTGCCCCCCCTCTCTGTTTTAACCCTGTTTCTGTAGTGCAGTGCAGGGGAGAGCCTGGGAGCCTTCCCTCCAGCCTTTCTGTGAGGGAAAATGGCGCTGTGTGCTGAGGAGATAGGCCCCGCCCCTTTTTCGGCGGCCTCGTCTCCCGCTCTTAACGGATTCTGGCAGGGGTTAAATATCTCCATATAGCCCCCGGAGGCTATATGTGAGGTATTTTTAGCCAAAAAAGGTTTTCATTTGCCTCCCAGGGCGCCCCCCTCCCAGCGCCCTGCACCCTCAGTGACTGCCGTGTGAAGTGTGCTGAGAGGAAAATGGCGCACAGCTGCAGTGCTGTGCGCTACCTTAAGAAGACTGAGGAGTCTTCTGCCGCCGATTCTGGACCTCTTCTCGTTTCAGCATCTGCAAGGGGGCCGGCGGCGAGGCTCCGGTGACCATCCAGGCTGTACCTGTGATCGTCCATCTGGAGCTAATGTCCAGTAGCCAAAGAAGCCAATCCATCCTGCACGCAGGTGAGTTCACTTCTTCTCCCCTAAGTCCCTCGTTGCAGTGATCCTGTTGCCAGCAGGACTCACTGTAAAATAAAAAACCTAAGCTAAACTTTTCTAAGCAGCTCAGGAGAGCCACCTAGATTGCACCCTTCTCGGCCGGGCACAAAAATCTAACTGAGGCTTGGAGGAGGGTCATAGGGGGAGGAGCCAGTGCACACCACCTGATCCTAAAGCTTTACTTTTTGTGCCCTGTCTCCTGCGGAGCCGCTATTCCCCATGGTCCTTTCAGGAACCCCAGCATCCACTAGGACGATAGAGAAAAGAGATTCTGACGGGAAAGAACTACAAGCTGACAGACCCCTAATTCAACACATTAGGGTGGATTCAATTCACTGACAGTTGAATAGCGCCAGGAATTAGCTCCCGTTGCTATTCAATTCAGCTCAAGTTAAGTTCGGGAGAAGGGGCATTCGCCGGCTTAACAGGTTGATTTGTTGGGAGAACGGGCATTCTCCGACTTAACTCCCCGGCGGGTTATGCTGATTCCCGACAGAATCAGCCTCGCACCAGCCGCGTGACAGCACTTTTGTCTTGTGTCGGATTTCCTCTCATCCCCCAGGGGTGAGAGAGAAGAATTACCGACAATTGAGTATCACTTGGCGCTGTCTTGAATAGCACCGGGGAGCCAATTCCCGGCGCTATTCAACTGTCGGTGAATTGAATCGACCCCAAAGAATGATTTCATGTCTCAGTGACCTAATAACTGACAATATGCTCATTACACTAATATTAGGTCATGTGACAGGCAGTAGAGAAGCCAGTCATGTGACGGTGCTTTTCCCCCCTAAATGTCCAATCCAAGCACAAAGTTTATATGCGGTGTTATGCCTAGTCTGGTCAACCTGGAGTTAAACTATTTCTGCTTGCACAACTTAACAAATATAATAGACTCATAACCTATTCCCTCTTGACCAGGCTTTGCTGACACTTGTTAATGATTAAAGCCCTGGAAGGTTAAAAGTACAAGCCCACAGTATTACGGATTGTATGGCACCTGCCAACGTGACACCAGGTGCCATTCAGAACTCATGTTTTATTCCTACAGATGACCATAATATGCAACTGAACATATGTACTAGAAAGTGGTCATCCGCTGTCCTGACATCTTGTCTCTATATAAACGTAGGTAAACTCTGCAGGCCTTAACTACTGCTAGGGGTTTAATAGCTTTCGCCAACATGCAGTCATCTTAGGCCTTTATTCCAGTGCCATTCGTGGTCACAAACAACCCTGCACATTACTAGCCCATGTGGACAGAAGAAAATGAGACGCCGCAGGTCCGGTCACCATGTGAACACACAGTGCTCTTCTTATGTGTGATCATTGTCTGCCACAAAAAGGCAACTGTGCTGCACTCGGAGAGTCCCCATAAAGAGGTCTTTCAGATGGGAAGACTGTGCCCAGTCAGAGGGGGGTTTAAAGCCCAAACATGAAAGATTTCCAGGCTCTCAGTTAATAGGTCACTGGTTTCACTTACAACTGGCAAACCAGGTTTGGACGCAGTAAAAAAAATCTTCACCGCTTAGAAAAATAGCAGCTACACAAGAAAAGGACACAATTGTGCATGTTACACAAATAGCTCATAGACTAACCACAGAGGCTAAACTCTTAAAGGACTTATTCACAGCCTTTCAAGGGAGGAGGGGAAAAAAAAAAAAAAAGAAGGAGCAGAATACACAGTAGCGAGTTCTATTTATTCAGCTGAGCAGATCCCCCACCTACATTTTCCTTCACCTGTACAACTGCAGGCTACTCTTAGGAAAGTAGTCTTGTCTATACAACTTGGATTTAACTTGTGTCCATTAAAGATAAGCGAGCTCCTACTTTGAGCCAGACAGTCTGAGCTGCTACTTGCAATGTAATTTCCCATTGCTCTGACTGTAGTTTGCTCTGTTCTAAATATATCCACGGGAGAAAGCTTGAGAATATATTATATATATTTATTTTACACGCATGGAGCATGCTTTTCATGTCTTAACATTTTACTAAGCCCTTATGAATGACCAGGTATAATAAAAATTCTGTATGCAGCCCAGCCCAGCCCTGATTGCAAGGCACTGACAAGCTGGGCCAAGGGACATATGCAAAGGGCATGACACATGACTGACAGCCCGGCGACAGTGACTAACTCCCACTCTGTGATAAGGAACCACCCCCAACAGCACGGTTCAACATGTTAGATCGGATTTTATATGCACAACTCTAAACCCTTATTTCAGAGATGCCTTGCCACACCCTGCAGCACCTTCAGACACCCTGTAAAGTCACCTAACACCTGTGTACGGCCTCCTCTCCCTTCTGTATCCAATGTCTATAGAACCAGATAAAAGCCTATATAATAACTTTCCCAAAAATAGAACATACTGTAGAAGTGTATATAAATTGCATGCATTTTATAGGAACGAAAGCAGCTGGGAGTGGGTAATATAATCACATTAAACTTTCCTTTTGCACTAATGCATGAACGCAGGATCTCAGCAGGCTACATAGTGTAGATTGCTATACAAAGCTGACACACATCACAAACAAGTGTTGTGTAATAAGTTGCAGGTGCCTCCCTTTCCCACAGGTGGCTCTGCAATGCGTGAGGGCACACTGTACAGGCAAAGTAGACAGCACAGGAATATAGACGATCAATGCTGTCAAGTACAGACTAGTAGTACACATGACTGCCTTCATCACGGGGGTAAAAGGAAATCTATACTGAAAGTATATCACTAGATATGCAAATGGAATGGCCCAGAGGCCTACAACGCAGCAGTACATATTTACTACAACCTGCATGTCCATGTGATACAAGGTAGCAGATACAAAACAGCTTTCTAAAACTAGTAACATTATATAAATAGCCCACGCACTGGGTGATGGCATAACCTGAAAGGCTGTGCAGGGCAAGAAGTCACAAGTGTGTATATATATATATATATATATATATATATATATATATATATATATATATATATATATACACACACACACACACACACACACACACACACACATACATATACACACACACACACATATACACACACACATAAAAACTATTGCGGTTATCATGTCACCCAAGGTCAGATAGTTTACCTGGCTGATTCCTGCAAGCCATGTGAAACAGTGATAAGGTATAGACTTGTCTCTCTATCAGGTTACATATACACTAAAAGGTCAGGAAGTCTAGTATATTACAGGGGCACCATAAATGTATATCTATAGCAGGTTACATGTATGGAGGTACTGCGGTGGGATATGTGGATAAAGTCTGTGGATGTGTGCATAGAAACTTCTATAAACCTCATGTTATATGTATATACTGTTCCCACAGGGCTATATAGGGATACAGTATAGGCAGATATCACACGTATCCAATGTTAAATATATAGTACTGGGCAAGGTGCAGCAGCAGAGTGTGTGTGTATATATATATATATATATATATATATATATATATATATCTCTCATGTTACATATACTGTACTACAGGGCCAGGTGCAGTAGTGTAGAGATACAGTATATATATATATATATATATATATATATATATATATATATATATATATACACACACACACATATATACTGCTGGACAAGGTGTATGCAGCAGAGTGATATAAAGATACACTGTAGGTCTATATATCCCATGGTGTGTGTGTGTGTGTGTGTGTGTGTGTGTGTGTGTGTGTGTGTGCTACTGCGAGGTGTCAAACCAAACAGAGTGGTGCAGGACGGGGCAGACGTGCGCTCACCTTGCGTTGCTGTTTCTCCCAGGCCGGGTCGAGCAGCAGGTCCCGGTCCCATTCATCGTCCTGCTCCATGTATTTACCGTCTGGTCCGATGATTCCTCTGCCGATGGGAACCCCGCCGCCAGTCATGTGATAGTCCACCATGGCGGGCCGGAGAGTGCGGATCTAAGAGGCGATGCGGCTGCGGGTTCTCTCCGGTGTGTGCGAGCGGCGGGTGTCTCTCTCCTTCCCTGCGATCAGTGTCCGAGTGCGCATGCGCAGTGCACGTCCCGCACCACCACAGCGTCTACTCGCTCACCTCAACTCAGCCCGCCAATGGGGGGACGCTGCTGCGGTGGAGGGAACGCCTATCCAGACTGCTGACCAATGGTAAAGAGGAAGGGTGTTTCCCGCTCTGGAAACCGCCTTTCCAATGAGCAGCCGAAGCCACGCCCACCCGTCGCTGAGCGGCAATTTGAAGAACGGCCCAGGAGGCGGTCGTAGGGCACGCCCTCTGACGTCACCGGCCACACCCAATCAATGTCAGTGTATAATATTAACTAATGGAGAGAAGAGTCTGACTCTGAGAGAGACCGCTCCCGCTCTTTCCTCCAGCGCTGCCAGGTGTCCGTGTGTGGGGCTGGGAAGGCGCCCCGCCCCCACCCATATATACCTGACTGAGAGCTGTGTGCTCTTCCTCATAGTGTTGCACTACAGATGTGCCCTCATATCTAGCCTTGCCATACTATCCCTTTTAACTGGGACACGCATGGTGCACCATAGGATACTGCCACTTTGTAATACCTGCATCATAGGATACTGCCACTTTCTAATACCTGCATCATAGGATACTGCTACATTATAGTACCTGCACCATAGATTACTGGCACATTATAGTACCTGCACCATAGAATACTGCCACATTAAAATACCTGCACCATAGGATACTACCACGTATAGGGGGTCATTCCGACCCGATCGCACGCTGCATTTTCTTGCAGCAGTGCGATCGGGTCGGAATTGCGCATGCGTGGCGTGCGCATTGCGCACATGCGTCGTTGCCCGGCGACCCTTGTGTCCGGGCTACGTCGCTGGAAACAGAAAGCGGTCGCAGCGGCGACCGCAAGAAGATTGACAGAAAGAAGGCGTTCCTGGGCGTCACCTGTCCGTTGGCGGCTTTTTTTGGGGAGTGGTAAGGAAAACGCAGGCGTGTCCAGGAGAACGGAGGGCGGATGTCTGACGTCAAAGCCGGCCCCATCATCGCTGGATCCGTCGCACAGGGTAAGTATGTCCAGGGCTGCTCTTATTTAACGTGAAACTTTTTTAGCATAACAGTGCTGCACAAGCGATCGCAGCCCTGCTATGCTAAAATACACTCCCCCATAGGCGGGGATTAGTTGATCGCACCAGCAGCAAAAAGTTGCTTGGTGCAATCAACTCGGAATGACCACCTAAGTACCTGTACAATAGGATACTGCCACATTAAGTACCTTCACCATAGGGTACTGCCACTTTGTAATACCTGTACCATAGGATACAGCCACATTATAGTACCTGCATCATAGGCTACTGCCACTTTGTAATACCTGAATCATAGGCTATTGCCACATTATAGTACCTGTGCCATAGAATACTGCTACAATATAGTGGCTGTGCAGCAAGGACACTTTAAACAAAACCTCCAGTATCTTACCACATATAAATGCCACATCAGGAACAAAAGTGACCAAAAAAATACAAAATTGAAAGGAACAATGTGCAACCTCTCAACTGTCCCCATTTAGTTAGGCATTCCTGGTTTTGGGGATGTGCCCATATTGGTCTGGAAGATATGTCCCATTCACTGCTGCTCCCCTTGGATGCCCTAGCTATTCCATGTGCCCATAGGCATATGCCTATAATGCTTATGCATAGGGCCAGCTTTGTCAATAACTTAGTTTGGACCCAAGACTTTGGTCTGAAAGCAGTATACAACACTCTGCATGGGTCTTCAACCTGCGGCCCTCTAGCTGCTGTGGAACTACACATCCCAGCATACCCTGCCACGGTTTTGCTATTAAGGCATGCTAAAACTGAGGCAGGGCATGCTGAGATGTGTAGTTCCACAGCAGCTGAAGGGCCGCAGGTTGACGAACCATGCTCTTTAGCAACACTCCCTATAGATAATATGGATTGATGCAGGATCAGCACCAGCACATCGATGACAGACCACCATCGCCAAAACAATATCAACATTTTGGTGCCTTGAGGAGCCTCACAGGAGACTCACTGAATGCAGCACAACTAGCGGCCTGGGCCACACGCATATGCGTCAGAAGTCCAGGCTAGCTGGGTTGGGTTTTCGGGTCACTGAACCTGTATTAACCCTTTCCCACTGACCCGTGACACAGGTTATCACGGCAATAACCCGGGATTTAGAGGCAATGGAAAAGGGATATATATATATATATATAAAGTTCCCAAATGACCGGCACTCCAAACAGCTAGTTAATTACCTGGGTGCCCTCCCACGGTCCAAACAGAGCAGATACAAAGAGCAAGTTCAGGATTCCTGACGAAAGGTGTAATTAAATAGCACCTGAAACGTTGACAATCAAGCTGGTGTAGCTGTCTTATTTGGTTTTGAAAATCCGTGGAGTGCCGCCTGAACTTGCTCTATATATATATATATATATATATATATATATATATATATATATATATATATATATATATATATATATATATATAAAAATACCCATACAATAGAAAAAGTAATTTCATTGTTCAATGGTGAATGGATGTTTTGGGGCTGATATGCTGGCGGTCAGGATCCTGGAGGTCAGCATACCGACCCCGGGATCCCGTCCGCCAGATTGCCGGCGGGGGGATGAGCGCAACAGAGCCCCTTGCGGGCTCTTTAGCTCGCTGAGCTCACCATATGTTCTATTCCCACTCTATGGGTGTCGTGGACACCCGTGAGTGAGAATAGCCCCTGCTAGCCGGCATTCCGGCTGGCAGCATTGTCAGCGGTTGGAATTCCGGCGTCCGTATCTTGACCGCTGGGATCCCGACCGGTGGCATACAAACCGCATCCCGAATGGATACAGTGGATTGTATATCACATTATCTCTGACTGAAAAATCCTTAAAACAACCTAGGTTGGGTACTCGAGAGGGTTATAATCCTCCTGTATGCAATGAATTACACACTAGGGTCTTCAGCGGTTTCAAATTTAAAGGGACATTAATATTAAATACACAACTAAGCAAATATGTCTTTTAATCCGGGCACGTATGTAGCATAGGGGTATCTGCTGTTCGAGTTTCTGCGTGAGACCCAGTATGTCTGTGAGTATTGCTTCTCTTAATACAAATTACAGCTAATACATCTGCTTTGTATTACACTATTCCCCATGTGCCACCTGCATTTGCTACCAGAAGTACTCATCCGTATTATAGCCAAACTGACATCCTTAAAATGACATTAATGAAAATCCTATGTCTTTACTGCTACCAAGAGTATTGTTTGCTTAGTCTATTTAATTATTGCATCCAATATTGAACAGGGTTTGGCAGTAGCTTCCCCTCTTGCATACCGCATTGGTGTTTCATATTAACCGACTACGCCTCTAATTAACTTGGGCTGCCATAGCCTATCTTTGATACATCTTGCAAGCCTTGAATTTAGAAACAATGAATAATGACATTTACCAGCTCCATCTTGTGTCCATTGAGGGGTATTACAAGTGATCCACTAAAATGAAAGCATTAAAATACAAAGAATCATTAAAGTAACATACATATACATTGATTATTATGTATCTGTGTTTGCGCTTCAGCTTTGAAAAATTTAAAACTATTGACTCTCAGCTTTTGACACTACTGGTACTGTCAGATGGTTAAGGAACAGTAACCACCTCAAACTCAACATTTCAAAAACAGAATTAATTATATTCCCGACAGCCAACAGTATTTACCGACCTACCTGATATCTCCGTAACTGTTGACAACGCGACTATCCACTCTACCCCACAAGTTCGTTGCCTAGGTGTCATCCTGTACTCTGAACTGTCATTTGCACCACACATTTAATCTGTCTCTAAATCATGTTACATGCATCTAAAAACATATCCAAAATACGTCCTTATCTTACACAAGACACTGCAAAAACTCTAATCCATGCTCTCATTGGGGGTCATTCCGATTTGATCGCTAGCTGCCGTTCTTCGCTGCGTAGCGATCAGTGAAAAAAAGGCTAATCTGCGCATGCGTATGCACCGCAATGCGCACGCGCATCGTACTGGTATGAAGTCCTTTGTGGTTTTGCACTGGTTCTAGAGACGATTCCAATAGCACAGCCGCACGCAAGGAGATTGACAGGAAGTGGGAGTTTCTGGGTGGCAACTGACCGTTTTCTGGGAGTGTTTGGAAAAACGCAGGCATGGCCGGGGGTTTGCTGGGCGGGTATCTGATGTCATTACCATGTCATTCGTCACAGCAATCATCGCACAGAATAAGTAACTACAGGGTTGGTCTTGTTCTGCACAAAATGTGTTTGCTGCCGCGCGGCTGCACAGGCGTTCGCACTCCTTCAAAGCGAAAATACACTACCCCGTGGGTGGCGACTATGCGTTTGCATGGCTGCTAAAAGTAGCTAGCGAGAAATCAACTCGTAATGAGGGCCACTATCTCCCACGTTGATTATTGCAATAGTCTCCTTACTGGTCTTCCCAAGAAAAGACTCTCACCACTACAATCCATTTTGAATGCAGATGCAAGCCTAATCTTCCTAGCAAGATGTTCAAAATCTACTGATCCGCTCTGTCAGTCCCTCCATTGATTACCTGTATTCTACCGTATTCAATATAAAATACTTCTTCTCTCATATAAAGCTAATAACCAAACTACACCAACATATATTTCAATTCTTCGCTTATCTCAAAATATGTCCCAATTCGACGTCTCCGCTCTGCACAAGATCTGCGTCTCTCATCTGCATGGATCACTAGTTCCCATTCACAGTTGCAGGACTTTCTTAGGGCAGCACCCACCCTATGTAATGCCCTCCCATGCACAATAAGACTCTCCTCTAGCCTCCAAACTTTCAAGAGTTCCCTGAAAATCCAACTATTCAGGCGAGCCTATCAAATTCCTGAACCGCCCACATAACCTTCAGAAGCATTCATATCTAATAATGGGGCAGATGTATTAACTTGGAGAAGGCATAAGGAAGTGATAAACCAGTGATATGTGCAAGGTGATAAAGGCACCAGCCAATCAGATCCTAACTGTTAATTTACATATTGGAGCTGATTGGCTGGTGCCTTTATCACCTTGCACATATCACTGGTTTATCACTTCCTTATGCCTTCTCCAGGTTAATACATCTGCCCATATATCCCATCAGGACTGTCTTTGCAATCTGGTGACTGCTATACTATAGATAGCGCCTATCCTTGTGTATCCTTCCTATTTCCCTATAAATTGTAAGCTTGCGAGCAGGGCCTTCCTACCTCTACGTCTGTCTGTTATTACCAAGTTTGTCTTATCACTGTTGATTGCAATTGTAAAGTGCAGCAGAATATGTTTCGCTATATAAGAAACAGTAAATAAATAAATAAATAAAACAATAAACAGGGTGGAGAGGGGGGCACAGGTAATGTACAGGAAGCTAGGGGAGAGAAACCCAAGCAAGAAACACAAATCAGAAATAGGTAAAGATATAGCACAAGGAGAAGAGGCGAGGGCAGCATAGGGTTACCATGAAAAAGTATGTGTCCCGTTCTTTAAATGGGCATTGTTAACTGAGTGTGTGGTCGGCTATGCCATTGTGAATCTCAGCCACACAATACTGGGGCCGTGGCTATGTCTCTGTACCATTCTCCCTGCAAAGACAAGACACAGGAAGATAGAATGAGATACATAGGTTTACAAGGCCACTGCTGATAAGTACAGTAATGGTAACTAATGATAAGTTACATTGATTAAGCATTAATTAGTATTGCCCTTTAAAAATCCCTCAAACGGCCTGATTCAGTGTTGTACACAAACCAGTGTTGTAACGGGGAGTGCCGCCAAAAATGCAGGCATCAGAGCATTCTCAGCCGACATATGCGATCCCGCATGCAGAAAACATGGAGTTAGCGTCCCAGACTCCGCAGCCATTCTGGGCGACTCAGATGGTCGATTATAGAAGGATCTGCAATCACCGACGCATGTGCTTGGACCTGCAAGGCTGCTAGTGGGTGGCTACAGCATTAGCATATTCCAACACACCCGCTGCTTATGGGATCGCAGCTATGAATGCATTAGCATCCATCTCTGAATCAGGCCCAATAGACAATAACCGTACCACTGAGTACACAGGAGTGAGCCGTGAATCCTCATTTTAAAGTAAAGGGGAAGCCTAATAACGTAAATCTCCCATGTATCAAAGAACCAGTTTGCCCTATGCTCCTTATCCAACATGGTTATCAGCCAATCCATGTTAAATACCTGAAACAATTTGTTTTTAATACAGTCAGAGTAGGAGGGACTGCGCTGATCCAAGTTTGTGATGTGTCTTTTCGTGCAGCAGCAGTGATAAAAGTGGAGAAGTGAGCCAGTGGAGTAGTTTCCCATGACAACCAATCAGCATTGACATAACATTTATTTTGGGGCAGCACAGACAGTGTAATGGTTAGCATTACTGCCTCACAGCACTGAGGTCATGAGTTTGATTCCCACCATGCTCTAACTGTGTGGAGTTTGTATATTCTCCATGTGCTTACGTGTGTTTCCTCCGGGTGCACCGGTTTCCTCCCACAATCCAAAAATATACTGGTAGGTTAATTGGCTCCCTACAAATTAACCCTAACGTGAATGTGTGTGCATGCACGTGTGGTAGGGAATATAGATTGTAAGCTCCACTGGGGCAGGGACTGATGTGAATGCCCAGATATTCTCTGTAAAGCGCTGCGGAATATGTGTGCGCTGTATAAAAAACTGGTAATAAATAAATACATTTATAATTTGCATACTATAAAAGTATACAGAGCAGCTGATTGGTTGCCATGAGCAACTTCTTCACTGGCTCACTTCTCCACTTTTATCACTGCTTAGTACATGTCCCTTTCAATCTGTAGGGATCAAAGAGGCAAATTTTTGTATGTGAAGCCGAAAGAGTCGAATGAAAGGGCAGCTCCAAAATTAATGGAAAAGGTCGGCCTAACAGCGTGTATAGAATGGAGAAGGGGACATGCCTGCTGAAAAGTGCCTATGTGGTGAAAAATATGCTTTATGAAAGAGGTTGAGAAACATTTCCTGATACTGAGCTGCAGGTAACATCTTACGGGATGTTGTGAGAGCTCTGAGCAAAATGTCGCAAGACAGGGATGGGAAAGCTTGAAGCCATTGACTCATACTAGATCAAGTCTGTGTATAACCATTTCTCAAAAAGGAATATGGCAAAGATATATGGGGATGTTCATGAAAGCTTGGAGAGATAAAATACCAACCAATCAACTCTGAACGTTCTGTTTACAGGTTGTGTTTGAAAAATGACAGCTAGAAGCTGATTGGTTGATACTTTATCTCTCTCCAAGTTTTGATACATCTCTTCCATAGCTTGTTGGAGAGAGGGAGGGGGTTGAAGCAAGCAGTCCAACAGATTCTGCCATTTTTGGCCCGAGAACCACTTAATGGAAGCACTGACATAGTACTGTGCTTGATAAAAAGCCAATGGGTAATGACGGAAATAAGGATACTTAGCAATGGCCTGGGCAAATGTCAGAAGGTGTTTAGTATTGATATCCATCCATCATGAGCCAATTTGGTAAAGGGGAAACTCACCGTCCCATATTGAACCTTGGGGTTACCTAAGACTGGCAGAAATACTATTTCTGCAGCGGGGTACACTGTGTTCCACAGGGAATACATTGGGGTGTAGAGCGGGATTTTGGATCCAGAGGCACCATCAGGCAAAGCTTTGACTATCCCAGGATGCATTTGTGCCTCCTCTAAAACCCTGCCTCCAGGCACTGAGAGCTCAGTTTCGAGTGGTGCCTGCAAGCAGCTGGTCACCTAACAGGCGGGCTGCACTGGGCAGCCCTGAAAAGCTTAAATAGACTTCAAGGGACACAGCACTGTCAGGGTGACATTCAGTGCTGCATCTCCGTCAACTCCCAAGCGGCGTCACATACTCCCACGGCTCAGATCCCGGATACTTGCGGCGGAAACGCTCCTGGTTTGCGTGGCTGCTACGAAGGGAGGAGGTAAGAGGGTCCCCCAGGTGGGACCCGCCACTAAATCGCGTTCCTGTTGCAGTCTAGGGAGACGGACTGCGACGCTGGCGTGGACACCGTATCCGCCAGGGCATAGGAGTACAGGTCAGGTAACCCTTACCCTTATTGGTAAGGCTCCACAGTACCGGTGGTGAGGCCCAGCACAGGGGAGTCAGCGCTTGACCTGTAGCCCCTCCTCCGCCCCAGGGCACGATCTCGCAGATTTCCCACCCTGGAGCTGCCTCACACTTTCCCTCATTTCCTGACATAGACGCAGTGTTTATATATATATATATATATATACTAGTCCAGTGCAGTTTTATTGTGCTTATAATAATCTCTGCATTGCCTGTGACTATGTGTGCCTGTATCTGCTGTATGGTTTCACTCTGATGTGTATCCCATCTAGGGTAGCTATATTCTATACCCGAAGGGACTAGGCGCGTCAGGGTCCTCTAATATAGTGAACACAGTACTTATCGCTATATGGATATTTTACTGTGTTACAGTCACATACACCAGGATTTATTTCACAAGTGTGTGTATTCGGACGCTGGTTGTGTACTTTGTCCGCAAGTTGTGTACTCTGTCTGGCTTTATTGTACTGCTAGCCTGATTGTTGCTTTATTACAATATCTAACAATAAGGGCAGTAAAACTCAGGAAGCTACTGTAAATTGCAAGGTATGCTCCAGAGGTTTATCTGAGGGGGAAGTATTGTGTGATGGTCTGTGTTCTAAATGTCATACACCTCCCAGTCAGCCTGCAGCTCCTGTCACTACAATGGAGCCACCCTGGGCTTTGTTCACTACCCTTCTGGGGACTCTGGTGGACCATTTAGCCCCCCCTATGGGACCTTCGGTGCCACTGCCACTACAAGTTGTCCCTATAGTAAATACGCCTTGGGCAGAAAATTTGTCTACCCAGCTGCAACATTTAAATCAGTCTTTGGTTAGATAGAAATCTACCCCAGGTCACTCCCGTGTCTCTGGGTCCTCTAAGCGGGCTGCTTCCTCCTCACAATCCACTAACCTCTCTGATGCTTCATCTGATGAGGAGGGGGAGCATACGGCCCTGTCAGACTCTGAATCATGTGTTACTGACAAGGATTCTACCTTACAGGTTGATGTCCCTGCCCTGGTGGATGCTATTAAGCAGACCCTACAACTCACTGAGGATGAGGATTCCACCACAGTGGCCAAGAAAACTGATACTGTATGTGTAAGCAACAGAAGGTGGTTAAAACTGTATTACCCCACTCTGATCATCTTGTGGACATCAGGAAGAAACCCTGGTCTACCCCAGGTAAGAAATTCCCACTCCGTAAACGGGCTTTGGCTCGCTTTCCTCTCACTGCAGAGTTATGTAGTAAGTGGGAGAAACCACCGCCGGTGGATTCTCATGTCACCCGTCTCGTGGTGTTGTCTACTCTGCCATTCACTACTGTCACCTCCTTGAAGGAACCGACAGATAAGCGTGTGGAGGGATGCCTGAAATCTATATATTCACTCGCAGGGGCCATTCATAGGCCCACTGTAGCTGCCTCTTGGGCCGCAAAGGGTATTGAGGCGTGGGTTCATGCGTTAGAGGATGAGCTGCCCGAGGATATTTCTGATAAAGCCAGAAACTACCTGTCTCACATATGCACCGCCACCAATTACATTCAGGAGGCGTCCTCTGAGGTGGAGGTAGTGGCAGCCAAAGCGTCATCCACGTCTATCCTGGCTCGCCGTATACTGTGGTTAAGGTCATAGAAAGTGGATTTGGACTCCAAGACCTTGGAGGTACTTCCCTTCACCGGGGATATTTTATTTGGAGAGGACCTGAATAAAATAGTATCTGAATTAGCAGCTGCTAAGACTGCTTTTCTTCCTCATACTAATCCTTCTACACAGAAGGCGAAGACTACCACTTTTCGTTCCTTTTCGACCTCAAGGGAAAGCTAAGGGCCAGTCTTACCCCAGACAGTCTCGTGCTTCCAAGACCACCAAGCCCAAGTCGAAACAGTCCTGGGCAGCCCGTCAGCCTGCTCCAAAACAAGACAAGACTGCTGCATGTTGGGGCGGGCCTCCCTCTGGGGGACCCCAGAGTGGGAGGCCGACTTCTCCAGTTTGCCCAGGTCTGGTTAAAGACTACTTCAGATGCATGGGTACTGGAAGTTGTCTCTCACGGGTACGCTGTCTCCTTCAAGAGACGTCCCCCTCACCATCTCTGCACTACAGTACTCCCCTCGGATCCGTTGAAGGCGCAGGCTTTACAAACGGTGGTAGGTTCCCTCCTGAGCACAGGAGTGGTCGTGCCGGCACCCTTAATCTCAGCATGGCAGAGGCTATTATTCGATACTGTTTCTTGTGCAGAAACCCAATGGGTCTTTTCGGACTATACTCAACCTCAAATCACTGAACAAATTCATGAGGGTAGCCAAGTTTCATATGGAAACATTGCACTGTATTGTGCTGGCGATGGAACCAGAAGATTACATGATATCCCTGGATATACAGGATGCTTATCTGCATATTCCTATTGCCATATTGCATCAGCAGTTCCTGCGGTTTGCTATTGGCGACAGTCACTACCAATTCCAGGCTCTGCCGTTCGGACTGGCAACGGCTCCTCGGATCTTCACCAAGCTTATGGCCATGATGACGGCGCACCTCCGTCGTCAGGGAGTCAGTATCCTGCCATACTTGGACAACCTGCTGATTCTGGCGAGTTCTCACGATGTCCTCCTCAGTCATCTACAATTGACATGCCCACGGATAGCTGATCGATTGGAGAAGTCCTCGCTGGTCCCAGCTCAGAGCAGGTACACCTAGGGGAGCTTCTGGACACACACAGTCAGAAACTTTTCCTGTCTCCAAACAAGGTCCTGAAAATCCAGGACAGGATAAAACACTTCATCCGTCGCCCCAGAGTGTCGATTCACTCAACGATGCAAGTACTGATGGTGTCGACGTTCAACATGGTGGAGTACGCTCAATTCCATTCCCGTCCTCTGCAAAAGTCTTGTTGACTCCGGAGGTTCGCTTGTCGCTGACCTGGTGGCTACAGGACCAGCAATTGAGCAGGGGCCGACCCTTCTGGATCCCTGACTGGGTCCTCCTGACGACGGATGCCAGTCTGAGGGGATGGGGGGCGGTGTTGGAACAACACTCTTTTCAGGGTCGGTGGACCAAGGAAAAAATCACTCCTCCCAATAAACATCCTAGAGCTGAGGGCGGTGTTCAATGCATTATCACTCGCCTTGCCTCTGGTACTGAACAGGCCGGTACAGGTACAGTCAGACAACGCCATGACTGTGGCATACAGTACATAAACCATCAAGGCGGCACTCGAAGCTACATGGCTATGAAGGAAGTGTCAAAAATCCTTTGTTGGGCAGAACGCCATCTGCCAAGTATATCGGCAGTGTTCATTCCGGGTGTCCTGAACTGGGAAGCGGACTACCTCAGTCGTCAGGACGTACACGCCAGAGAGTTGAGTCTTCATCCGGAAGTCTTTCAACTCCTATTGGACAGGTGGGGTCTACCGGACGTAGACCTCATGGCGTCTCGACACAATCACAAGGTTCCGGTCTTCGGATCAAGGACAAGGGATCCTCAAGCAGCGTTCGTGGACGCACTGGCAATTCCATGGAATTTTCGGTTGCCTTGCGTGTTCCATCCAGTGTCATTCCTGCCCATAGTTCTAAGGAAGTTCAAACAGGAAGGAGGAAGGCTGCTTCTAGTTGCCCCAGCGTGGCCCAGAAGGCATTGGTTCTCAGACTGCAGGGTCTATCGACGGAATATCCCCTTGTACTTCCTCAACGACCAGACCTCCTCGTAAAGGGCCCTTGTCTCTACCCAGACCTGGCCAGACTGGCTTTGACGGCGTGGCTCTTGACGCATCACTCCTGAGAGCCAAAGAATTTTCGGAGGCGGTTATTCAAACGATGATGAAAGCCCGCAAACCGGCGTGTGCCTGGATTTATTATAGGGGTTGGAATTCTTACTTCACCTGGTGTGCTGAGAAGAATTACAATGTCCATAGATTCAGAACTTCCAGAATACTGGCTTTTCTGCAAAGAGGCCTGGATTTAGGTCTTCATCTGGCCTCCCTCAAGGTTCATATATCTGCCTTGTCGGTTTGGTTTCAGAAAAAGATTGCCTCTATACCTGATGTTCATTCAGGGCGTCATTCGGATTCAGACTCCCTATGTCCCTCCTGTGGCTCCATGGGATTTGTCTGTTGTGCTGAATGCTCTGCAAGAGTCTCCATTTGAACCTCTTGAATCAGTGGACCTTAAATGGCTTACAGCCAAGGTCCTGTTTTTGCTGGCCATTGCCTCTGCAAGACAGGTGTCGGACTTAGGCGCTTTGTCCTGTCGTCCACCCTTTCTCATATTCCACCGGGACCAGGTAGTTTTACGAACTCGCCCAGGGTATTTGCCTAAGGTGGTGTCATCTTTTCACCTTAACCAAGAGATTGTGGTTCCGGCCTTTGTCTCTTCGGATTTGTCTCCCAAAGAAGTTCTTTGGATGTGGTTAGGACTCTCCATATCTATGTGGAGAGGACTGCCTCTATCAGGAGGTCAGATTCCCTTTTTGTTTTGTTTGGTTTTCAAAAGCGTGGCTGGCCTGCGAATAAGCAAACCTTGGCCAGATGGATAAGAATGGTGATTGCACAAGCCTATGCGCAGGCTGGACTCCCAGCTCCTGCTGCAGTTAAAGCCCATTCTACTCGGTCTGTTGGACCTTCTTGGGCGGCCCGCCGTGGCGCGTCCCCAGAACAATTGTGCAAGGCGGCTACGTGGTCCTCAGTGAAGACGTTCATTAGGTTCTATGCCTTTGATACTTCTGCCTCCCAGGATGCTTCCTTTGGATGCCGGGTTCTCCTAACTGCTAAGGCAGTCCCCTCCCTTGAGGATCTGCTTTAGGACTTCTCCAATGTATTCCCTGTGGAACACAGTGTACCCCGCTACAGAAAAGGAGAGTTATGATAGACTTACCATGGTTAACTCTCTTTCTGCGAGGTACACTGGGTACCACAGGGCACCCACCCTGAGGCACCTAGCTTCTTTGGGTTGTATGGCATTAGCCGCTGGTTCCCTCTCCTGTCATGAGATTGTGGTTCTATGTGACTAACATCTGCCTTCTCTTTTACCTGCTCCTGCATTGGACTGGTTAACGAAACAGAGCTCTCAGTGCCTGGAGGCGGGGTTATAGAGGAGGCCGCAATGCATCCTGGGACAGTCAAAGCTTTGCCTGATGGTGCCTCTGGATCCAAGATCCCGCTCTACACCCCGATGTATTCCCTGTGGAACCCAGTGTACCTCACAGAAAGAGAGTTAACCATGGTAAGTCTACCATAACTCTCCTTTTCTGAGAGTTTAAATTATACTTGTGACGCAATATGTGCTACAATTTGCGAATAAACCTCAGTAGGAGTTTATCACGTATCTGAGGCAGAATTTCAGGTAAAAGCCAGATTTTTTAAAACTAAGAATTAGGGAATTGTTTATGGGCAGTACAGATGGTGTAATGGTTAGCATTACTGCCTCACAGTACTGAGGTCATGGGTTTGAGTCCCACCATGGCCCTAACTGTACGGAGTTTGTATATTCTCCCCGTACTTATGTGGGTTTCCTCCGGGTACTCCGGTTTCCTCCCATAATCCAAAAATATACTGGTAGGTTACTTGGCTCCCAACAAAATGAACCCTAGCGTGAATGTTTCTGTGTGTACATGTGATAGGGAATATAGATTGTAAGCTCCACTGGGAGCAGGGACTAATGTGGGGTTCACTACGATATGCCGGCGGTCGGGCTCTCGGCTACTGGCGCCGGGAGCCCGACCGCCGGCTTATCGGCAGTGTGGCGAGCGCAAATGAGCCCCTCGCTGCGCTCGCCACGCTACGGGCGCGCTATGCGCGCCACACTATTTTATTCTCCCTCCAGGGGGGTCGTGGACCCCCACGAGGGAGAATAAGTGTCGGTATGCCGGCTGTCGGGATCCCGGCGCCGGTATACTGTGCGCCGGGATCCCGTCAGTCGGCATACTGAAGACCACCCCTAATGTGAATGGGGAAATATTCTCTGTACAGTGCTGCGGAATATGTGTGCGCTATATAAATAACTGGTAATAAACAAATAATAAATAATCTCTCTGAGTCATAAGAAGTGGTAAAGACTTAGCCAAGTCAATGGGATTAGACCTGATCACAGCAGCAAAATCTTTCTCTAATGGGCAAACCATGGCCCTCATTCCGAGTTGATCGGTCGCAAGGCGAATTTAGCAGAGTTACACACGCTAAGCCGCCGCCTACTGGGAGTGTATCTTAGCATCTTAAAATTGCGACCGATGTATTCGCAATATTGCGATCACAAACTACTTAGCAGTTTTAGAGTAGCTCCACACTTACTCTGCCTGTGCGATCAGTTCAGTGCTTGTCGTTCCTGGTTTGACGTCACAAACACACCCAGCGTTCGCCCAACCACTCCCCCGTTTCTCCGGCCACTCCTGCGTTTTTTCCGGAAACGGTAGCGTTTTCAGCCACACGCCCATAAAACGCTGTGTTTCCGCCCAGTAACACCCATTTCCTGTCAATCACATTACGTTCGCCGGAGCGATGAAAAAGCCGTGAGTAAAAATACTATCTTCATAGCAAAGATACTTGGCGCAGTCGCAGTGCGAATATTGCGCATGCGCACTAAGCGGAATTTCACTGCGATGCGATGAAAAATACCGAGCGAACGACTCGGAATGAGGGCCCATGTGCATTGCAGGTGGGGCAGATACATGTGCAGAGAGAGAGTTAGATTTGGGTGGGTTACTTTGTTTCAGTGCAGGGTAAATACTGTCTGCTTTATTTTTACATTGCAATTTAGATTTCAGTTTGTACACACTCCACCCAAATCTAGCTCTCCCTGCACATGTATATCTGCCCCACCTGCACTGCACATTGGCCCTCATTCCGAGTTGTTCGCTCGCTAGCTGCTTTTAGCAGCATTGCACACCCTAGGCCGCCACCCTCTGGGAGTGTATCTTAGCTTAGCAGAATAGCGAACGAAAGATTAGCAGAATTGCTACTAAATAATTATTTGCAGTTTCTGAGTAGCTCCAGACCTACTCCTAGATTGCGATCACCTCAGTCCGTTTAGTTCCTGGTTTGACGTCACAAACACGCCCTGCGTTCGTTTTTTGCAAACGCCGGGAAACCGCTGAGTTGCCGCCCAGAAACACCCCTTTCCTGTCAATCATTTACCGAACAGCAGTGCGACTGAAAAGCGCCGCAGAAGCCACAGCAAAACTGCTAAGTTTTGTGTTAAATAACTAAGCGCATGCGCCCTGCGTGCCTTGCGCATGCGCAATTTGCAACAAATTGCAGCATAGCGAAAATAGGCAACGAGCGAACAGCTCGGAATGACCCCCATGGTTTTGCCCATTAGAGAAAAATTTTGCTGCTGCAATCAGGTCTGAATTAGGCCCTAAATTACTAATTTGGTCTTTTTATTTTAGGGTGCAAGAAAAGACCCTTGGATTTTGACAAGTTGATAGTGAAGCTGGAGACAGCTATAAACTCCTGAAGTTTTTCAAGGATTAATGGGGTAAATTCAATTCAGCGTGGATTGGATAGCACTGGAATTATGGGACTATTCAATTCAGCACACTGTTATGTCAGAGAAGGCCGGTTCTCGCAGACTAAACAGGGTGCTTTGTCACGAGAACTGGCATTCTCTGGCTAAAGTGCCCGACGCAGTGCTGTTTCCGCCGTGCTAAGGGCAGAAAACAGCATAGCATCAGCACTTTTCTCAGATTTCTGCTTGCACCCCTCCGGGAGTGCGAGAATAAATCCTCTCACCGGGTGTCACATCACGCTGAATTGAATAGCACAGGGAGCTAATTCCCGACGCTATTCAATACGCACTAAATTGAATCGAGCCCAATGACTGAGAGTCTTTAAAATTAGCTATATAGAGTAAAGGTGCATACACACGGTGCGATACCGACTTATGTGCGATTCTGACTATGCGATATTGTCTATGTGTGCCTTCGATTTTGGCTATGTGCAATTTTGGCTATGGACGATTTTGACTATACTTTGTACTAGATAGTCAAAACTGACTTGCCTGTCGGGACCGTGCATCGGTATCGCAAGCTGTGTACACATAGGGGGTCATTCCGAGTTGATCGATCGCTAGCTGCTTTTAGCAGCAATGCAAACGCTAAGCCGCCGCCCCCTGGGAGTGTATCTTAGCTTAGCAGAAGTGCGACCGAAAGGTTCGCAGAACTGCTCCAAAATATTTTCATGCAGTTTCTGAGTAGCTGCAGACCTACTCCTACCTTGCGATCACTTCAGACTATTTAGTTCCTATTTTGACGTCACATACACGCCCTGCGTCCGGCCAGCCACTCCCCCGTTTCCCCAGGCACGCCTGCGTTTTCATCTGACACGCCTGCGTTTTTTAGCACACTCCCGGAATACGGTCTGTTACCTCCCAGAAATGCCCCATTCATGTCAATCACTCACCAATCAGCAGAGCGACTGAAAAGAGTCACTCGACCTTGTGTGAAACTGCATAGTTTTTTGTGAAAGTACGTCGCGCGTGCGCACTGCGGCCCATACGCATGCGCAGAAATGCCGATTTTTAGCCTGATCGCTGCGCTGCGAACAACGGCAGCTAGCGATCAACTCGGAATGACCCCCATGGTGTGATCTGCACTAACTTTCCTTGCGATATTGACTATATAGTCAAAATGGCAAGGATATATCGCACCGTGTGTATGCACCTTAAAAGAGCGTTGGCAAAAGTGTAAAATTCGTAATAGAGGGTCAAATTAAATATTTTTTAAAAAGGGGCAAAAGTGGGCAGCCCTGACGTGCGCCCCTATACATTCGCATAGGCTCCCCTTGAACCCATTAACTAATAAAGAGGTAGAGGTCTGGGAATAGACATATTGAATTAAGAAAATAAATGGTCAAATTCTTATTTCTCTAAGACCGTAAACAGATGTGGCCAAGGAACTGTATCAAAGGCATTTTAGGTATATAGAGTAACATCCCTTCATACCCTTTATTTTGCACAGCAGCTACTACTGCAACAGCAATAGCCATCCGAACAGCCTTCACAGAGCGTCAGCCACAGGCGAAACCCATTTGGTGTGAAGTCAGCAAGTCCGATAGCATAGTCTGAACTGCGCATGCACCGCAATGTGCAGGCGCATTGGTCCGCAGCGACGGGGAGCGCCAGGCAGCGACAGGATGGTGCGAGAAAAGTGATCACACGGGCGATCGCAAGGTGATTGACAGGAAGAAGCCATTTGTGGGTGGCAACTGACTGTTTTCAGGGAGTGGCCGGAAAAACGTAGGGGTGACCAGGCGTTTGAAGGGAGTGTTTCTGACGTCAGCACCGGCACCGATCATTGCACTGGAAGAGTAAGTCCTGGGCTGTGCAGAGACTGCACAAACTTCTGTTTGCGCAGCTCTCCTGCACATGCAATCGCACCCCTGCACAGCGATTTCCCCCTCCCCCTGCAGGTGGCGACTACCTGACCGCAGGGATGCAAAAAACACACCCTAGCGATCAGGTCTGAATTAGGCCCATAGATTTATAGGAGTCAACTAAAAGTGGATCCTTGTCAGGTTTAGGAATTAGTGTATTGAGGGGATCATTCCGAGTAGATCGTTCCTGTGCTAAATTTAGCACGGCTACGATCATTCACACTGACATGCGGGGGGACGCCTAGCACAGGGCTAGTCTGCCCCGCATGTCAGTGCCGCCCCCCCTTCCCCTGCAGAAGTACAAAGGCTTCGCACAGCGGCGATGCCTTTGCACTTCAAGAGTAGCTCCTGACCAGCGCAGCTTTCACGTGCTGGCCGGGAGCTACTCGTCGCTTCCTGGCCCGCAGCGGCTGCGTGTGATGTCACGCAGCCACCACGCCCCGCCCCCTCCAACGGTCCGGCCATGCCTGCGTTGGTCAGACCGCGCTCCCTAAACAGCGGCTTTACGCCGCCGTCCAGCCCCCTCCTGCCCAGCGACCGCCTCTGCCTCAGAGGCGATCACTAGGCAACGACGGCTGGCATGCAACGGCGCACTGCGGCGCATGCGCAGTTACGACCCGATCGCTGCACTGCGAGAAACTGCAGTGAGCGATCGGGTCAGAATGACCCCCTGTAAGCGTTAGTGAAGGAGGAGTAAGGTGGGTTATCTTTAAGAATTTTGTTATAAAGCTCTAGCAATGTCGGCATCAAATTAGATTGTTAAAGTTTGAAGATCAGGAGATTCATGTGGTAATAGATGAGCAACGGTAGTAGCCAATTCCAACTCAGTAATGTCAGCAGATAAAGGGGCAGATTTACTACCAACCAATCAGCTCCTAATGTTTCAAACACAGCCTGTAACAAGGCCATTAGGATTGGCTGGTACTTTATCTCTCTCCACTTTATCACACTCCAAGGGGTATATTTACTAAGGTGCAAGTCTTTTTTAGAAGTGGAGATGTTGCCCATAGCAACCAAAGCCACTAAGAAGTAGTCTGTACGGGACAAGAATTGATGGGCTCTGGAGAGGTGGGTAAAGGATCAATCTGTCAAATTGAGCAACCTCCAGGGATCACTTAACTGGAACGTAGTTTTAAGATTATAGATGTGGTGCTAGGAAAGGGTTGCCAATCATGAGGCAGGGGGAGACTTATCAATACTTGGGTCATCCACTGTATTAAAATTGCCTGCCAATATCAAAGTGTACAGCATGCGGCCAGACAAAATTTGCAACAAATTAAAAAAAAAAAAAAAGGATCATGGAAGATACTGGAAACATAGATGGTTACTATGATGTTTCGCACACAGAGACGGAAAGGTTTCTTCACAGTACGGACAACACTTATTTGGAATTCACTGCCTGAGAGAGTAGTAATAGTGGACTCGGTCATTACTCTTACGAATGGGCTTGATAAATTCCTAATGTATAAGGTATACAGGGTTATGGGGGTCATTCCGACCTGTTCACAAGCAGCGGTTTATCGCTGCGGTGCGAACGGGTCCGGAATGCGCATGCGCGGCGGCCGCAGTGCACGTGCGCAATGTTGCCCAGTGACAGGGGTCGCCAGGTTACGTTGCGTGTAACGAAGGAAGCGGTCGCAGAGCCGACCGCAAAGAAGATTGGCAGGAAGAAGGCGTTCCAGGGCGGATCGGGACCGTTTGGAGCCGTTTTCGGGGAGTGGTGAGTAAAATGCAGGCGTGACCAGGAGAGCGGAGGTGAGGTGTAAGTGAGGTGTGTTCAAGTGAAGAAACCATTACCATTTATGTTAAAAGATACCTTTACATATATCATCTGACGACTCACATTGTAAGTGAGGTACGCCGGATGAGTTTGGTGAAGTTTTTATCATATTGTACATAACATTACTACACATTGTGTATTTTCTAATTCTATCCCCCCGCCCGTGGTCGAGTGTTCCATCAAGGACCCGGACACAGAGCCTTTCCGGTCAACTATTGGGATATACAGAGCATAGCTAAGTACTCCTATTCCCTCACATTTTCCACTCTTGCTTGAACGTTAGCGCCATCTAGTCCACAAAAACACTTTTTTCTGTCCAAATCCTTGGTTCTTTTTTGGGATAGGTCCAATTTTGGATTTAGAAGGCAGCCAACGATAGACAAGAAGCGCCCAAAAGGATTTTCACCTTTTCTGTAGCATGGATGTCTGACGTCACAGCCGGCTCCAGCATCGCAGGGATTGTCGCACAGGGTAAGTAGGTATAGGCCTAGTCTTCTTTTGCTTGCATTTTTTTTAGCAAGCGATCGCAGCCCTGCTAAGCTAATATACACTCCCCCATAGGCATGTACTAGTTGATCGCAGCAGCAGCAAAAAGTTGCTGGCTGCGATCAACTCGGAATGACCACCTATGGTGGGTAAATCATGTACTATAGTAATAAAAAACAGAGTATTTTAGTTTATGGCTAAACATTCACCACAGTTAAAGTTAGTCTTAATAATACTTCAGTGTAGGAGACCACTAACAGGTTGAACTCGATGGACAAATTGTCTTTTTTCAACCTCAGAAACTATGTTACTGTGTTACTAAGGAATTCACCCTACCTCAGTTTCTACATCCACTTTTAAAAAAACATTCCCCGAAGTCAAATACAGAGACAAGTATTGTGTAACGCAGATCGTGATGAAAGAGTATAGCCACTCCACGTGATTTTCACTTATAAGAGGCTGACAGACATTCCCCAATCCAACAAGCTTTAAGAGCCCATCTCTCTCTGCATCCAATGGGTTTTTGCAGAAACACCAGGGTTGGATGATGTCTACAAAGATGTGTGATGACTTTCTTTCGTTTAACTGGGTTATTGAGGCCATCAACAATGCATGACACTACATTGAAATGTGGAGGAATTGTGAGCACATTAGCATTATCTATGAGAGAGACCATGTGTAATGGAACCCAAAAGTAGAGAAAAAAGCAGATACCAAACATACTCCATGAACTTAAAGGAGCAGTATACATGGTGGTACCCCAGTAAGGAAAATTACCCACCACACGACTCACAACAATGGCACACAGGTGACAAGAGTAGAATGAAACAGGTGACAAGAGTACAATTAGTTATAGAACATGCGGCAATGAGACACAATCATATTTTTCTAGAGCACTTTTTGTATGTTGAAGAAATTCCACCAAACCCATCAGAGGATCCAATTCCCAAAACAGGTCAGTAGAGCCACGTAACATAAACAGTAATGACATTTAATAAGCAAGCATTACACCATAATATCCAAAAAGGAGTCAATCTAAATAACCTGAGCAAACTTTAATGCTTAATTGTTATAGTGAAAAGGTGAGGGTGGGGAACATCTAGCGAAATGATCTATAGCCCTCTGGGGGTCAGTAAATATTAATAGCCCACCATTCTCCCATCGCCCTCAATCTAGTCAGGTACATCAAAGCAAATGGCTTATTCTGATGAACTAGCAATTTACGAAGCTCAGGAAATTCCTTTCTCTTTTGAAAGATGGTCGCTGATAAATCCTGGAATATCTGACATCAGCAGCTAAAAGTTTCTCCTTAGCCTTGATGTAAAGGAATTTCTCTAACGTCCTAGTGGATGCTGGGGACTCCGAAAGGACCATGGGGGAATAGCGGCTCCGCAGGAGACTGGGCACAAAGTAAAAGCTTTAGGACTAGCTGGTGTGCACTGGCTCCTCCCCCTATGACCCTCCTCCAAGCCCCAGTTAGATTTTGTGCCCGAACGAGAAGGGTGCAATCTAGGTGGCTCTCCTGAGCTGCTTAGAGTAAAAGTTTAAATAGGTTTTTTATTTTCAGTGAGACCTGCTGGCAACAGGCTCACTGCATTGAGGGACTTAGGGGAGAGAAACGAACTCACCTGCGTGCAGAGTGGATTGGGTTTCTTAGGCTACTGGACATTAGCTCCAGAGGGACGATCACAGGCCCAGCCATGGATGGGTCCCGGAGCCGCGCCGCCGGCCCCCTTACAGATGCTGAAGCAAGAAGAGGTCCATAAATCGGCGGCAGAAGACTTTCCTGTCTTCATAAGGTAGCGCACAGCACTGCAGCTGTGCGCCATTGCTCTCAGCACACTTCACACTCCGGTCACTGAGGGTGCAGGACGCTGGGGGGGGGGGGGGCGTCCTGGGAAGCAATGAATTTACCTTAGTTGGCGAAAAATACATCACATATAGCTCCTGGGCTATATGGATGTATTTAACCCCTGCCAGTTTTCCAGAAAAAAGCGGGAGAAGAGCCCGCCGTGAAGGGGGCGGGGCCTATCTCCTCAGCACACAGCGCCATTTTTCCCACACAGCTCCGCTGGTAGGAAGGCTCCCAGAATCTCCCCTGCATCCTGCAACTACAGAAACAGGGTAAAAAAGAGAGGGGGGCACTTATTTGGCAAAATAACAGATATAAGCAGCTATAAGGGATAGACACTTATTGTAAGGTTGTCCCTATACATATATAGCGCTCTGGTGTGTGCTGGCAAACTCTCCCTCTGTCTCCCCAAAGGGCTAAGTGGGTCCTGTCCTCTATCAGAGCATTCCCTGTGTGTGTGCTGGGTGTCGGTACGTGTGTGTCGACATGTATGAGGAGGAAAATGATGTGGAGGCGGAGCAGAGTGTCTGTAACAGTGATGTCACCCCCTAGGGGGTCGACACCTGAGTGGATGTACTGTTGAAAATTACGTGACAGTGTCAGCTCTATATAAAAACAGTGGTTGACATGAGACAGCCGGCTACTCAGCTTGTGCCTGTCCAGACGTCTCATAGGCCGTCAGGCAGATGGCAGATACAGACGCTGACACGGATACTGACTCCTGTGTCGACGGTGAAGAGACAACCGTGATTTCCAGTAGGGCCACACGTTACATGATTGAGACAATGGAAAATGTTTTATACATTTCTGATAATACGAGTACCACCAAAAAAGGGGTATTATGTTCGGTGAGGGAAAAACTACCTGTAGTTTTCCTGAATCTGAGAAATAAAATGTGTGCTGATGCGTGGGTTTCCCCCCGATAACAATTAATAATTTCTTAAAAAGTATTGGCTGCATACCCTTTCCCGCCAGAGGTTAGGATGCATTGGGAAACACCCCCTAGGGGGGATAAGGCGCTCACACGTTTGTAAGAACAAGGGCTCTACCCTCTCATGAGATGGCCGCCCTTAAGGATCCTGCTGATAGAAAGCAGGAGGGTATCCAAAAAAAGGTATTTACACACATACTGGTGTTATACTGCGACCAGCTATCGCCTCAGCCTGGAGGTGCAGTGCTGGGTTGGCATGGTCGGATTCCCTGACTGGAAATATTGATATCCTAGATAAGGATAGTATATTATTGCCTATAGAGCATTTAAAAGATGCATTTCTATATATGCATGATGCACAGCGGAATAATTGCCGACTGGCATCAAGTATAAGTGCGTTGTCCAATTCTACCAGTAAAATGGTCAGGTGATGCGGATTCCAAACGTCATTTGGAAGTATTGCCTTTGAAAGGGGACATTTGGGGTCGGTCTTTTAGACCTGGTGGCCACGGCAACAGCTGGGAAATCCACGTTTGTACCCCAGGTCGCCTCTCAAAATAAGACGCCGTATTATCAGGCGCAGTCCTTTGTTGGCAAGCGGACAAAAGGTTCCTCTTTTCTGCTCGTGACAGAGGGAGAGGAAAAAGGCTGCAGAGATCAGCCAGTTCCCAGGAACAGAAACCTTTCCAGCCTCTGCCAAGCCCTCAGTATGACGCTAGGGCTTTACAAGCTCAGGCACGGTGGGGGCCCGTTCTCAATGAATTTCAGTGCGCAGTGGGCTCACTCGCAAGTAGACCCCTGGATCCTTCAGGTAATATCTCAGGGGTACATATTGGAATTCGAGACGTCTCCCCCTCGCCGTTTCCAAAAGTCGACTTTACCGACGTCTCCCTCTGATAGGGAGGCATTTTTGGAAGCCATTCACAAGCTGTATTCCCAGCAGGTGATAATCAAGGTACCCCTCCTGCAACAGGGAACGGGGTATTATTCCACACTATTGTGGTACCGAAGCCAGACGGCTCGGTGAGACCGATTCTAAAATCTAAAATCTTTGAACACTTACATACAGAGGTTCAAATTCAAGATTGAGTCACTCAGAGCAGTGATTGCGAACCTGGAAGAAGGGGACTACATGATGTCTCGGGACATCAAGGATGCTTACCTTCATGTCAAAATTTACCCTTCTCACCAAGGGTACCTCAGGTTTATGGTACAGAACTGTCACTATCAGTTCAGACGCTGCCGTATGGATGGTCCACGGCACCCCGGGTCTTTACCAAGGTAATGGCCGAAATGATGATGTTCCTTCGAAGGAAGGGAATTTTAGTTATCCCTTACTTGGACGATTCCCTGATAAGGGTAAGATCCAGGGAACAGTTGGAGGTCGGTGTAGCACTATCTCAGATAGTGTTGCGGCAGCACGATTGGATTCTCAATATTCCAAAATCGCAGCTGGTTCCGTCGACGTGTCTTCTGTTCCTAGGGATGATCCTGGACACAGTCCAGAAAAAGGTGTTTCTCCCGGAGGAGAAAGCCAGGGAGTTATCCGAGCTAGTCAGGAACCTCCTCAAACCGAGCCAAGTCTCAGTGCATCAATGCACAAGGGTTCTGGGTAAAATGGGGGCTTCCTACGAAGCAATCCCATTTGGCAGATTCCACGCAAGAACTTTCCAGTGGGACCTGCTGGACAAATGGTCCGGGTCGCATCTTCAGATGCATCAGCGGATAACCCTGTCACCAAGGACAAGGGTGTCCCTCCTGTGGTGGTTGCAGAGTGCTCATCTTCTAGAGGGCCGCAGATTCGGCATTCAGGACTGGGTCCTGGTAACCACGGATGCCAGCCTGCGAGGCTGGGGAGCAGTCACACAGGGAAGGAATATCCAGGACTTATGGTCAAGCCTGGAGACATCACTTCACATAAATATCCTGAAGCTAAGGGACATTTACAATGCTCTAAGCTTAGCAAGACCTTTGCTTCAAGGACAGCCGGTGTTGATCCAGTCGGACAACATCACGGCAGTCACCCACGTAAACAGACAGGGTGGCACAAGAAGCAGAAGGGCAATGACAGAAGCTGCAAGGATTCTTCGCTGGGCGGAAAATCCTGGGATAGCACTGTCAGCAGTAATTATTCCGGGAGTGGACAACTGGGAAGCAGACTTCCTCAGCACGACCTCCACCCGGGAGAGTGGGGACTTCACCCAGAAGTCTTCCACATGATTAAAAACTCGACAGGTATTGCGCCAGGTCCAGGGACCCTCAGGCAATAGCTGTAGACGCTCTGGTAACACCGTGGGTGTACCAGTCAGGGTATGTGTTTCCTCCTCTGCCTCTCATACCCAAGGTACTGAGATTGATAAGATGGTGAGGAGTAAGCACTATATTCGTGGCTCCGGATTGGCCAAGAAGGACTTGGTAACCGGAACTTCAAGAGATGCTCACGGAGGATCCGTTGCCTCTACCTCTAAGAAGGAACCTGCTCCAGCAAGGACCCTGTCTGTTCCAAGACTTACCGCGGCTGCGTTTGACGGCATGGCGGTTGAACGCCGGATCCTGAAGGAAAAAGGGCATTCCGGATGAAGTCATCCCTATCCTGATCAAAGCCAGGAAGGATGTAACCGCAAAAACATTATCACCGCAATTGGCGAAAATATGTTGCGTGGTGCGAGGCCAGTAAGGCCCGACGGTGGAAATTCGACTGGGTCGATTCCTACATTTCCTGCAAACAGGAGTGTCTATGGGCCTGAAATTGGGGTCCATTAAGGTTCAAATTTCGGCCCTGTCAATTTTCTTCCAAAAAGAACTAGCTTCAGTCCCTGAAGTTCAGACGTTTGTAAAAGGGGTACTGCATATACAGCCTCCTTTTGTGCCTCCAGTGGCACTTGGGATCTCAATGTAGTTTTTTTTTTTGGATTCCAAAAGTCACATTGGTTTGAACCACTTAAATCTGTGGAGTTAAAATATCTCACATGGAAAGTGGTCATGCTGTTGGCCCTGGCCTGGGCCAGGCGCGTGTCAGAATTGGCGGCTTTATCCTGTAAAAGCCCTTATCTGATTTTCCATTCGGACAGGGCGGAATTGAGGACTCGTCCTCAATTTCTCCCTAAGGTGTTTTCAGCATTTCACTTAAACCAACCTATTGTGGTGCCTGCGGCTACTAGGGACTTGGAGGATTCCAAGTTGCTGGACGTAGTCAGGGCCCTGAAAATATATGTTCCAGGACGGCTGGAGTCAGAAAATCTGACTCGCTGTTTATCCTGTATGCACCCAACAAGCTGGGTGCTCCTGCTTCTAAGCAGACGATTGCTCGTTGGATTTGCAGTACAATTCAGCTTGCACATTCTGTGGCAGGCCTGCCACAGCCAAAATCTGTAAAAGCCCATTCCACACGGAAAGTGGGCTCATCTTGGGCGGCTGCCCGAGGGGTCTCGGCTTTACAACTTTGCCGAGCAGCTACTTGGTCAGGGGCAAACACGTTTGCTAAATTCTACAAATTTGATACCCTGGCTGAGGAGGACCTGGAGTTCTCTCATTCGGTGCTGCAGAGTCATCCGCACTCTCCCGCCCGTTTGGGAGCTTTGGTATAATCCCCATGGTCCTTTCGGAGTCCCCAGCATCCACTAGGACGTTAGAGAAAATAAGAATTTACTTACCGATAATTCTATTTCTCATAGTCCGTAGTGGATGCTGGGCGCCCATCCCAAGTGCGGATTGTCTGCATTACTTGTACATAGTTATTGTTACAAAAATCGGGTTATTGTTGTTGTGAGCCATCTTTTCAGAGGCTCCTTCTGTTATCATGCTGTTAACTGGGTTCAGATCACAAGTTGTACGGTGTGATTGGTGTGGCTGGTAATGAGTCTTACCCGGGATTCAAAATCCTTCCTTATTGTGTACGCTCGTCCGGGCACAGTATCCTAACTGAGGCTTGGAGGAGGGTCATAGGGGGAGGAGCCAGTGCACACCAGCTAGTCCTAAAGCTTTTACTTTGTGCCCAGTCTCCTGCGGAGCCGCTATTCCCCCATGGTCCTTTCGGAGTCCCCAGCATCCACTACGGACTATGAGAAATAGAATTATCGGTAAGTAAATTCTTATTTTAATATTCCACCCCTTTTACACCAGTTGTCTAACTTTATTTTATCTCATAAGCGATCTCTAGCTGACCCCTTTGACAGGATGAAACATTATGGTGCTCCCTAAATGTATGTATATTGGCCCTCATTCCGAGTTGTTCGCTCGCAAGCTGCTTTTAGCAGCTTTACACACGCTAAGCCGCCGCCTACTGGGAGTGAATCTTAGCATAGTAAAATTGCGAACGAAAGATTCTCAAAATTGCGACTACACACCTCTTAGCAGTTTCTGAGTAACTTCAACCTTACTCGGCATCTGCGATCAGTTCAGTGCTTGTCGTTCCTGGTTTGACGTCACAAACACACCCAGCGTTCGCCCAGACACTCCTCCGTTTCTCCAGCCACTCCCGCGTTTTTCCCAGAAACGGTAGCGTTTTTTCCCACACGCCCATAAAACGGCCAGTTTCCGCCCAGAAACTCCCACTTCCTGTCAATCACACTCCGATCGCCTGAACGAAGAAAAAGCCGTGAGTAAAATACCTAACTGTATAGCAAATTTACTTGGCGCAGTCGCAGTGCGAACATTGCGCATGCGCACTAAGCGGAAAATCGCTGCGATGCGAAAAAAATTACAGAGGGAACAACTCAGAATGACCCCCATATTCCAATCCTCACCTCATGAAAGTTACTTGTTACCTAAAATGTACTTAGCTAAGATTCAATCTGTTGTGTCTTCATATGTGTGAAAGCTTAATGTCAAATTGCCTCTTCTAGGGGCAGATGTACTAAGCCTTGGAGAGCGATAAAGTGGAGAGAGAGAAACTACCATCAGACCAGCTCCTAACTACCATGTTACAGGCTGTGTATGAAATATTCATTATTCAGGCGATCAGATTTATTCTACACCATAATTATTTTTCATTTGATACCCAATTCTTTCTACAGACCAGGGGTACTGCCATGGGGACCAGGTTCGCGCCGAGTTATGCTTATTCTTTCATGGGCCGTTTTGAGGAGCGGCACATTTGGGGTGGCGGGCTTGGCGCGAACCTGGTCCTCTATGGTAGATATATTGATGATTTATTTTTCATTTGGGAGGGAGACCTTCATTCAGCACAATCTTTTGTCAATGAATTAAATAGGAATGAATTTGGGATAAAGATCACTAGCACTATTAGTGACTGCGAGATCACTTTTCTCGATATTGCACTCACTGCCAAGGAGAACGAGACTATCAAAACAGAAACCTTCATAAAGAAGGTAGATCAGAATCGCTTCCTGAATTACAGGAGCTGCCATCTTAAGTCATGGAGGGAGAACATACCAAAAGGTCAGTTTCTTCGAATAAAACGGAATTGTTCCTCGAATGAAGCATTTCTCAAACAGTCGAAAGATCTATATCAAGCATTTGTGGAACAGGGTTATCCAGACCATGTTCTACAGAAAGCCCTAACAGAGATAACCTATATACAGAGGGAGGATATTCTGGAGGGAATGGGAAGACAACGGTCAATACATAAAGCAACACAAATGAACAGTATAGATAGAACAACATCATTCATAACAAGATATAACACGAGCCATAGATGTATTAAGAAGATAGTTAAAAATAATTTCCCCTTACTCCAGTTGGATGATGTATTAAATAGCACAATAAAACTGTCCAACAATGTAATTTTTAGAAAATCAGAAAATCTAAAATTGAAATTAACCTCCAGTACATTTAGAAGGAACAATAACCAAGAATGTAAGACGTGGCTTCCTCAGAAACCGAAGGGGTTTCATAAGTGTGGGAAAACATCTTGCAACACTTGTAAGTTTTCTGAAAAGAAAAGTACTATTTTTACATCATTTACAACAAAGGAAGATTACACCATACAACAGTTCATAAACTGCAGATCCACATTCATAGTTTATTTACTACACTGTGGGTGTGGGATACAATATGTAGGGAGGACAATCCGCACTTTAAATTGTAGGTTCATGGAGCATAAAAGAAATATTGAAAAGAAACTAAGAACTAACACTTTATACAGACACATCACAGAGTGTCAAGATGGAAGTATGGCTAATATTAATATCAGAGCCATTGAACAAGTGGGAATAACCTCTAGAGGGGGAGATCGCTTCAATAAATTGTGTAAACGGGAAGCATATTGGATCTTTTGCCTAAGGACCATGACTCCGTTTGGATTAAATGATACTATCGAGCTGAACCAATTATAGATCATTCAATATCATGTGTTTATAGCAGGAAGAGTTAGGCGGGCTGTGGGACATTTATCACTTGCATTGGGGGGTTAGGCCACAGTGCGGGGGAGGGGATAGGGATTTATTAGGGAGGAAGAAGGTAGTGTTGGTAGTCTTTTTGGGGGGTAGCCTCCATCAGTAGGATCTGTGAAGTATGACACTTTATTATTAGCACATTTATTTATGTTATCAGAATGGGTTATACCATAGCTGTTTATACACAAACTTCAGGGTTCCCAAGACGCAGAATCATCCATGTCTTCTTTTCTATGCTTTTTTATTTTATGTACATTGTCTCTTTAAATGTCATATTCTAGAATATTGACATCTAGATGCAAAAATTTTTTATTTATGATATGATGTTATGGTGAAGGTGTCTAATTATCAATAAGTTGAAATTATCCTCTCAGGTATAAGGTTCTAGAAAATTGAGGTTACAGATCAATGAACATTTGTATACAGAATTGAGGAGGTCAGGAACTAAGATTGGGGAATACTCCTGGTTAAAATTATATATGTTTATATGGGACAAACAGAGCATGATACTGGTGGAGAAATTGAATTTAGTCTAAGGTTAATTATCAATACAATATACTATAATTAAAAATATATGTAGTATGATAAAAAATTGTATAATGAATCCATATATAGGTTTTGATCATGGTCTAAGTGAATGTTGGATTATACGTATAATCACACATGCATATATTTATGATTTTAGTATGAGAGTCATTTATGTAAATTTTATCATAGTTTTCTTTGTAAAGATAAAAATATTACATTAGCGGTGTCTGTTTTAACATTTTTCACAAATAATGTTTTTTTTATTATTATCTACTTTTACCCATACATATACATATATATATTTTTAATATATGGTATGGGGGTCATGTTTAAAATATGGAATTAAGGAATATCAGTACAAGATATGAAGTATATGATGGATGAGGCCGGCTATTAATCTAATCATCTTAATTGCAAACAAACATGGGTAACAAACCAAAAAGATGGCCACCATAATCCACATAGGGCCAATCAGATCAAACGATAGCTGAATGAAACAAAGGAGGCTGGAACCGCAAATGAACGGAAGCAGTCACATAAGGGCGGCACTGGTAACACAGGGCTGAGACCGCTATAAAAGACCGACATTGACAGCTCTTAAGATGTCTGAGGAAGCCGCCGAGGTAAAAGGCGGAGAAACGCGTAACAAGAGAGCACCGGAGTGCCGCTGAGCACATCACCTACACACAGCACTGACGTCAGTGAAGAGAACGGGACCACGTAGCACATACGGACAAGAACCCTCCTCCATTGTTGTAAAACGCTGGCAGGTCCAGTAGGAGAAAAATGGAGGAACAGCACCAGTGCCGTGGGACCCAGGTAACTTCAATATAGAGACTGTGTGATTAAGGGATCCTTATTTCTATAAAGGACATTGCATTCAGCTGGATCCGCACTGCTACATTGGGTTATATGTGGATGAAGCTATATCAAAGTATCCATATCTTCATGGAAAAATGAAACAATGGGGTAAATTTACTAAGATTCGTATTTTCCCGTTTCAGGTCAAAGTTCAATCACGAATGACATCGAAAGTGTAAAACTGCAACTTTTTTAATTTGTTACGATGGATTTACTAAGCTGTCGTATTCGGGTTTTTCTTTTCTTCCGATGTCGATGTCATTCGTGTTTTTTTTGTGTTTTTTACGGCAGTGATTAGCAAAACACTGCCGACTTTTTTACAATTAATCTCGGCCGGATCTGTGTGATCCGTGCTGGGGTTCTATTTTTTTTTTTTTTTAATTAAACACTGTAAAATTAAAAAAAAAAATTGCGTGGGGTCCCCCCTCCTAAGCATAACCAGCCTCGGGCTCTTTGAGCCGATCCTGGTTGCCGAAATATGGGAAAAAAAATGACAGGGGTTCCCCCATATTTAAGCAACCAGCATCGGGCTCTGCGCCTGGTCCTGGTCCCAAAAATACGGGGGACAAAAAGAGTAGGGGTCCCCCGTATTTTTAAAACCAGCACCGGGCTCCACTAGCTGGACAGATAATGCCACAGCCGGGGGTCACTTTTATATAGTGCCCTGCGGCCGTGGCATCAAAAATCCAACTAGTCACTCCTGGCCGGGGTACCCTGGGGGAGTGGGGACCCCTTCAATCAAGGGGTCCCCCCCCCCAGCCACCCAAGGGCCAGGGGTGAAGCCCGAGGCTGTCCCCCCCCCATCCAATGGGCTGCGGATGGGGAGGCTGATAGCCTTTGTTGTAAAAGAAAAGATATTGTTTTTAGTAGCAGTACTACAAGGCCCAGCAAGCCTCCCCCGCATGCTGGTACTTGGAGAACCACAAGTACCAGCATGCGACGGAAAAACGGGCCCGCTGGTACCTGTAGTACTACTACTAAAAAAATACCCAAAAAAAGACAAGACACACACACACCGTGAAAGTATAATTTTATTACATACATACATACACACATACATACATACTTACCTTAAGTTCCCACGCAGGTCGGTCCTCTTCTCCAGTAGAATCCAAGGGGTACCTGTTGAAGAAATTATACTCACGAGATCCAGGGGTCCAGGCTCCTCGGGAAATCCAGGGGTAATCCACGTACTTGAAAAAAATAACAAAACGGTGTCCCGACCACGAACTGAAAGGGGACCCATGTTTGCACATGGGTCACCTTTCCACGAATGCCAGAAACCCACTTTGACTTCTGTCTAAGTGGGTTTCTTCAGCCAATCAGGGAGCGCCACGTTGTAGCACTCTCCTGATCAGCTGTGTGCTCCTGTCCTCACTGACAGGCAGCACACGGCAGTGTTACAATGTAGCGCCTATGCGCTACATTGTAACCAATGATGGGAACTTTCTGCCCTGCGGTTGACCTAAAGTGACGTCACCGCTGAGCAGAAAGTTCCCATCATTGGTTACAATGTAGCGCATAGGCGCTACATTGTAACACTGCCGTGTGCTGCCTGTCAGTGAGGACAGGAGCACACAGCTGATCAGGAGAGTGCTACAACGTGGCGCTCCCTGATTGGCTGAAGAAACCCACTTAGACAGAAGTCAAAGTGGGTTTCTGGCATTCGTGGAAAGGTGACCCATGTGCAAACATGGGCCCCCTTTCAGTTCGTGGTCGGGACACCGTTTTGTTATTTTTTTCAAGTACGTGGATTACCCCTGGATTTCCCGAGGAGCCTGGACCCCTGGATCTCGTGAGTATAATTTCTTCAACAGGTACCCCTTGGATTCTACTGGAGAAGAGGACCGACCTGCGTGGGAACTTAAGGTAAGTATGTATGTATGTGTGTATGTATGTATGTAATAAAATTATACTTTCACGGTGTGTGTGTCTTGTCTTTTTTTGGGTATTTTTTTAGTAGTAGTACTACAGGTACCAGCGGGCCCGTTTTTCCGTCGCATGCTGGTACTTGTGGTTCTCCAAGTACCAGCATGCGGGGGAGGCTTGCTGGGCCTTGTAGTACTGCTACTAAAAACAATATCTTTTCTTTTACAACAAAGGCTATCAGCCTCCCCATCCGCAGCCCATTGGATGGGGGGGGACAGCCTCGGGCTTCACCCCTGGCCCTTGGGTGGCTGGGGGGGGGGGACCCCTTGATTGAAGGGGTCCCCACTCCCCCAGGGTACCCCGGCCAGGAGTGACTAGTTGGATTTTTGATGCCACGGCCGCAGGGCACTATATAAAAGTGACCCCCGGCTGTGGCATTATCTGTCCAGCTAGTGGAGCCCGGTGCTGGTTTTAAAAATACGGGGGACCCCTACTCTTTTTGTCCCCCGTATTTTTGGGACCAGGACCAGGCGCAGAGCCCGATGCTGGTTGCTTAAATATGGGGGAACCCCTGTCATTTTTTTTCCCATATTTCGGCAACCAGGATCGGCTCAAAGAGCCCGAGGCTGGTTATGCTTAGGAGGGGGGACCCCACGCAATTTTTTTTGAAAAAATAAGCACTTTCCCACCCCTTCCCACTGATATACATGCACGGATCTCATGGATCCGTGCATGCCTATCCAATCACGAATAAAAAAAAAAGGTCTGTTTTTTTTTAGCACTTTTTTACGAGTTGTAATTTTTCACGGCAGTGTTTGTTTTTTTTTTGCTTTGCACTTCTTAGTAAATGACCGAGATTCATACTTAAACAGCCGCGTTTTGACCGATGGTGTATTCATTCGTAATTTTTTACTTGGACTTGCAAAAAATTATGAATGCCCTCATCTCTGCCGTGATTAGTGTTTAGTAAATTACCGAGATGACACTTTGATGAAAAAACGGCATCTCGGTCAAAATCGGGAGCTTAGTAAATTTCCCCCATTGTTTCTTTTGGCCAGCAACAAGTAACCATCTTAACTACCCTATGAGACTACGCTATTAAGCAAGGGCACTGTGCAATACTATTATAGCCTACACAGGATTTCCATATGTTTCATGTGAATCAGATAAAATATCTCTGATCTGGTATTCCATCTCAATAATATAATTTATCATTGGTGATAATAACATTGTTTTTCTTCTTTTTTATTTCTTTTTTTCTTTTTCTCTCTCTCTCTCTTTTATCTTTGTTTTTTTATGTTAATAATTAAAGGTCATTTTATTATATACACCGCTAATGAATATTAATTATATAAGTAAAGAAGGTTGGATTTTTTTAGCAATACTAGCAGCGCTCCCACTTTGTTTGTTTTCTTGTTTCTATCATAATCACGAGGGGCGCAAAACATCCCTCATTTTGGGTAGCAGCAGCAGTATTACTATTAGAATACCCCTGAAAGGGAAATATAAGTAAGCTATTTCTCCACCAGTAAGTCAGCGCAATACCTTTTTTTTTTTAAATTATTCTTTTACTTGTGTATGAAATATGACAGAAGCTGATTGGTTGGTACTTTATCTCTCTCTACTTTATTACTCTCCAAGGCTTAGTACATCTGCCCTCTAGTATGATCATCTCCAAAAACAAGATGGACTGGTGATGCCAAACCTCCATCAGGAACCTTGGGTACATTACTTACCCAACTCCATGACTGGTGTCTTCATTCTGGTTCTAAACCCTGGGTGAATTTGGAGATGGCTGCATGCTCTTAGGTTTTATTTAAACCCCATACCCACACACGGCCCTGCCCCTTGCACATGTTGTCTTTCATCTGGGACTAACTACAGGTTTGGGACAGGTTGATCCTACAGTATCTTTTCTGGCCTATCACTTGTCTGTTATGGCTTGGACCAATTTAATCATTAATACCTCCTAACTTAGCATAACAGTGGTATTAATTCTCTTACTGATCTCCATGCTTCCATTTATTTTCCTTCTTATTCCTTCCTACAAGATCAGTTTTCTCACCAAGACGCAGGGCTTTGTTCATGCCCCACCATCAATGCTATTCCATTGTTTGACTATAAGTACTGGGAACGGGGACATGTCCAGGGCTGCCAAGAGCAACTATGGGCCCAGGTATTGAGGGGTGTGGCCAAATCTTGGGAGGTGTGGCAACACCACCTAAAAAAAATATAAAAAAGCAATCACACAGGGGGCTCCAGCAGCCACCTTTGTCCCCCTCAGCAAGTCTGGAAAGGAGGACAATGTCCCCCATAGCAGCTGACCCAGGCCCCTCCAAAAAGCCCAATCCTGGATAATTAGTACATGCCCACCACACACACACTCAACGTTCCTAGACATATCTTCCTGGTTTCAACACATGCTCCATTTATGCCCACCATCTAAAATTCCATCTCAGGCTTGTTGGTAGTTGAACCTTTGTATGTGTCTTCCTGATGCCCAAGAGTAATTTGCGTATGCCATGCCCTACCGCATGACAAGATGTTTGAACCACTCCTGATTGCATGTTAAAATGTTATATCAGTAATATCTCACACCCAACCAGAGGCGTAACTCTGGGAGGCAACGGAGTAATCTGCCGCCGGGCTCCTGCTCTGAAAGGGGGCACCTCTCCTCCCATTCTGTGACACCATTGAATTAAGTTAATTGACAGCTGCCGCTATCTCTTTAGTGGCCGACTCCCTCACTGGTCCCTGCACCTTACAAATCACACCTTTTATTACACTGTAGATAGACGTTTTACAAGTGTCATACCCAGGATTAGAAACCACAACCTATTACACTGTAAGCAGACACCTTACTGATGAAGCTGTTTGCTCCTGTATAGGAAATAAGAGAATTCTAACTATATGAAGATACTTCTCAGACAATTAGACATAACTTCATATAGTAAGAATTCTCATGCTTCCTGTACAGGAGCAAATAGCTCCACCAGTAAAGTGTAACAGGTCATGGGTTCTAATCCTGGGCATGACTGCTAAGAAATGTGTGATTTAAAATAAAAGACAATGAAATGTATATATACAGTATATACATTTTTTTTCAGAGCACTACACACACACACACACACACACACACACACACACACACACACACACACACAAACTATATATATATATATATATATATATATACACACACACATACATACATATATTTATTCGCCAGGTTCCCAGAATGATGTGTTAGGGCATATTCTCATTGCAGCTTGTGCTACTATAGCACAGAAACGGAAGAGCCTACTCTCCCCCTATCTACAGTGTTTCTGAAAATGCAATATCAATAGTGACATTCAAAACTGCAAATGTCACTGTGTCACTTTCTTCCAGGGCCATAGCCAACAGGCACTAGGTCCAGTGCATGGAGGGACGCACATCACCCTGCAGCCAGTGACGCTGCTGCAGATCTGCCCAGAGTGTCCCAAAGATGCTTCAGGCAAGCACCCTGCAGCCCGTAGCACAACCAGAGAGCATCCTAAGTGCTCTCCTGCCTATTTCCAGCTGCCTAGTCCTGCACTTTGCGCTCACCATACTGACGGAATAATGGTGGCCGGGATGCCGTTGCCAGTGTATCATACTGAACCCCCAGTAATACCTTCCAGTTAACAAGTGGAGGTCCAGTGCAGTTCCTTCTTAGGGTGCTTGAACTTTTTATTATTTTCTTAATTTGTTTAATTTGCCTGAAATCTTCCAACCTATGACCATTACTAATATGCAGATATATCTGTACAGTCAAGGCTTATCCTTTGCCAGAATTCCTGCTATTGATTTCATGGCAGTTATTCATCAGTGAGAAAAAGATCACATTTCTAGAGCCACATTGACTTTTGAAAAATTCACGTGATCGTGACGAAACGCGTTAAGGTCTCCTACACATTTTTTCCTGGAATTTAATCTAGTCGATGCGGGCAAGTGATCTTTAGTGATCTGTGGAACAACCAGCACAGAGACAGATCTTTCTTCCGGCCCCCTAAATAAGTGTGGGTGTATAATTTAAAGTCACTACTTACGTACCCAGGAGGAATTTAATATTTACCAATTTAATTTATCTTGTTGATACAGGAGTGCATTCTCAAAACATATTATCCTCTGCCGACTTCTATTTACAGAGACGCTCTATATATTGAATATCTACTAACTCAGCGTTTTTCAACCGCTGTACCGCGGCACACTAGTGTGCCGCGGGCGGTTCTCAAATGTGCCGCCAGAGATGCCCATTATCACCTCACTCGGGCAGCACTGGGATCTCCTGAGTTTACCTGACACAGCCCGGTTCGTGACCTGTAGAGATGCAGCGTGACTTCATAGGTCACGCACGTCTCCTTCCCCTCCGTCTGCCTCTGCCGAGTTACTTCCTGCTCATCGCTGCTGCTCCCTGCTCCCTGGCAGACACTCGCGCTGCTGGCGTTGGAATAGCTGCTGTAGGGGGTCAGTATTTTTATTTATTTAATTACATTAGGGGCCAATATTTGTAATTGCTGTGGGGGTCAATAAGTATCATTAGTGTGGGGGCCAATGTGTGCCATTACTGTGGGGGCCAATGTGTGCCATTACTGTGAGGGCCAGTGCATTTGTTTTATTAATGTGGGGGCATAATGTGTAATTACTGTGGGGACAGAGTGTTTAAATGCTGTGGGGGAAAATGTGTTTTATTACTGCAAGTGGGCCAGTGCATGTAATATATCTTGATATTTGTTATTATATATTTTTGATGGTGTGCCTCAGCATTTTGAAATCTTGTTTAGTGTGCCGCGACTTTAAAAAGGTTGAAAATCACTGTACTAACTGGTCAAGTATTAATCTCCACCATTCTCTGTTATCGATTCTCTAATGAGGAAATATATGAAAGAACCAAGTTGGGAAAAATGATTTCGCTTGTTAACAACTAACCAATGTATTTGTAACTGTTGTGATGTTATAACTGT
Source organism: Pseudophryne corroboree (assembly GCF_028390025.1). Lineage (NCBI taxonomy): Eukaryota > Metazoa > Chordata > Amphibia > Anura > Myobatrachidae > Pseudophryne > Pseudophryne corroboree. Next base: position 416,500,988 of record NC_086451.1, read on the forward strand.
GGAGGTTGTTAGACAATAACTCTGTATTTGTATTTATTAGGATACTAGTATCGTGATTGATATATAACACTTTAATTATGTTTAATCAGTACCATTGGTATAATTAATTTATTTGACTGCGCGGTCTGTATGTAATCATTTGTTTGTGTTCTATCTTCAAAACCTAAACGGAGGTTTAATTTAGACTGCGGCGGTGAATATAAACTATAACAGTTATTATAATCTATAGCCACTTAGGGCTCTTTCTGTTGGGTTTTCTGTTGATTTAAATGAAACAGTTATAGCAGACTGCTTCTACACAGTAGTGAGAATGGATACTAATGAGTAACCTAGGGGTCTATTTACTAAGCCTTGGATGGAGATAAAGTACCAGCCAATCAGCTCCTAACTACCATGGCTGGGTTTGAAAAAGGACAGTTAGGAGCTGGTTGACTGGTACTTTATCTCCGTGCACTTTATCTCCATCTAAGACTTAGTAAATAGGCCCCCTAGTAACTCTTATCCTCCTCCCCACCACCTGCCCCCTAGATTCAGTCCCCTCTCGCCTCCTCCACCCCCCCCCCCCACTACCTGCGCCCACATTACTCACCTCTTCAACCAATCACTCTCCAAAGGGCATCTTCCTCTCCATGCTCAAACATACTCTTTTCTTACCGATTCTTAAAAAACCCAAGCTTGACCCGTCCTCACCCCCTAGCTACCGCCTCATTTCTCTCCTCCCTTTCGCCTCCAAATTACTTGAGCGGCTTGTCTACAGCCATCTCACCAGCTACCTCTCTGACATCTCCAATTCTTTGAGATTTGATTACTGTAATGTTCTGAAAGTGGGCATTTCAGTAGCTGCACATTTGGACACACAGATGTACATCAGGGAAGGCTTTTGTTGTGGCATTAGAATCATGTGACAGGTACAACTGCAGCAGAAGATGCAAGCATTCTACTCAGAATCAGGCCCTATGAGGAGGGAGTATCCCACCCTCCTTGGCAGGCCATACCGCCTCAACAGACCCCATCCCCATTAGGGCTGCTTCCAGAAATTTCCTGGTCTGGTTTTAAATCCCAGTCCGCCCCTCGTAGTGTCCTTTTGTGGTTTGATTGAATGCGCACTGGCTTGCCATTTTCCCATGCAATGACATCACTAGTAAGAACAGCAACTGCCCCCTGGCCTCTCCCTACATTATAAAATACAAGATAGTCTGTCTCTGTTGTGCTGATTAGTGAGTACTACAATTTGGCTATTTCCCTGGGGTGCATGGCAACAAGCTACCGTTTCTTTCTCCAAACGGTACTAGAACTTTTTTTTTTTAATTGTTCTTTTGTACAGAAATCTGCAAAACTATTTCTTTGTTTTGTGACACACAGGGGGGTATCCAACTATCCCCAATGCCATTTCGGCAGATGTAAACAGCTGGATATCACGATTTATGACCGATGGTCATCATTGTGGTATCCTTTTACAGGCCGTTTTCATCGTCCCCAAGTCCATGCGTTATTGCGGCTCTGGCAGCCCGTTTAATGCGGATTATGCTTCGGGTGCCTCAGGCACCCGAAGCATAATCCCTGATAAGTGCCGGTATCAGGGGGAGGAGCGCTCCACATTGGGTCTAATAGGATAGCCCTCTGCAATACAATTACCCACAGTCATTGACCACAGCTAATTGGATACAGCCCTATGCCTGCGGACGAGAGAGTGACCTAGTCAAGAAACAAAAACTAAATAAAACATGTTTATTGTTTCAGAGTGAGCGTAAGTGGTGATAACTGTAATGTTCCAGAGTGAGCGTAAGTGGCGATAACTGTAATGTTCCAGAGTGAGTGTAAGTGGTGATAACTGTAATGTTCCAGAGTGAGCGTAGGTGGCGATAACTGTAATGTTCCAGAGTGAGTGTAAGTGGTGATAACTGTAATGTTCCAGAGTGAGCGTAAGTGGTGATAGCTGTAATGTTCCAGAGAGTGTAAGTGGTGATAACTGTAATGTTCCAGAGTGAGCGTAAGTGGCGATAACTGTAATGTTCCAGTGAGTGTAAGTGGTGATAACTGTAATGTTCCAGAGTGAGTGTAAGTGGTGATAACTGTAATGTTCCAGAGTGAGTGTAAGTGGTGATAACTGTAATGTTCCAGAGTGAGCGTAAGTGGTGATAGCTGTAATGTTCCAGAGAGTGTAAGTGGTGTTAACTGTAATGTTCCAGAGTGAGTGTAAGTGGCGATAGCTGTAATGTTCCAGAGTGAGTGTAAGTGGTGATAACTGTAATGTTCCAGAGTGAGAGTAAGTGGTGATAACTGTAATGTTCCAGAGTGAGCGTAAGTGGTGATAGCTGTAATGTTCCAGAGAGTGTAAGTGGTGATAACTGTAATGTTCCAGAGTGAGCGTAAGTGGCGATAACTGTAATGTTCCAGTGAGTGTAAGTGGTGATAACTGTAATGTTCCAGAGTGAGCGTAAGTGGCGATAACTGTAATGTTCCAGTGAGTGTAAGTGGTGATAACTGTAATGTTCCAGAGTGAGTGTAAGTGGCGATAACTGTAATGTTCCAGTGAGTGTAAGTGGTGATAATTCTAATGTTTTCCGGAGTGAGCGTAAGCGGCGATAACTGTAATGTTCCAGAGTGAGTGTAAGTGGTGATAACTGTAATGTTCCAGTGAGTGTAAGTGGTGATTACTGTAATGTTCCAGAGTGAGCGTAAGTGGCGATAACTGTAATGTTCCAGAATGAGCGTAAGTGGTGATAACTGTAATGTTCCAGAGTGAGCGTAAGTGGCGATAACTGTAATGTTCCAGAATGAGCGTAAGTGGTGATAACTGTAATGTTCCAGAGTGAGCGTAAGTGGTGATAACTGTAATGTTCCAGAGTGAGCGTAAGTGGCGATAACTGTAATGTTCCAGAGTGAGCGTAAGCGGCGATAACTGTAATGTTCCAGAGTGAGCGTAAGTGGCGATAACTGTAATGTTCCAGAGTGAGCGTAAGCGGCGATAACTGTAATGTTCCAGAGTGAGCGTAAGTGGCGATAACTGTAATGTTCCAGAGTGAGCGTAAGCGGCGATAACTGTAATGTTCCAGAGTGAGCGTAAGCGGCGATAACTGTAATGTTCCAGAGTGAGCGTAAGTGGCGATAACTGTAATGTTCCAGAGTGAGCGTAAGTGGCGATAACTGTAATGTTCCAGAGTGAGCGTAAGTGGCGATAACTGTAATGTTCCAGTGAGTGTAAGTGGTGATAACTGTAATGTTCCAGAGTGAGCGTAAGTGGTGATAGCTGTAATGTTCCAGAGAGTGTAAGTGGTGTTAACTGTAATGTTCCAGAGTGAGTGTAAGTGGCGATAGCTGTAATGTTCCAGAGTGAGTGTAAGTGGTGATAACTGTAATGTTCCAGAGTGAGAGTAAGTGGTGATAACTGTAATGTTCCAGAGTGAGCGTAAGTGGTGATAGCTGTAATGTTCCAGAGAGTGTAAGTGGTGATAACTGTAATGTTCCAGAGTGAGCGTAAGTGGCGATAACTGTAATGTTCCAGTGAGTGTAAGTGGTGATAACTGTAATGTTCCAGAGTGAGTGTAAGTGGCGATAACTGTAATGTTCCAGTGAGTGTAAGTGGTGATAATTCTAATGTTTTCCGGAGTGAGCGTAAGCGGCGATAACTGTAATGTTCCAGAGTGAGTGTAAGTGGTGATAACTGTAATGTTCCAGTGAGTGTAAGTGGTGATTACTGTAATGTTCCAGAGTGAGCGTAAGTGGCGATAACTGTAATGTTCCAGAATGAGCGTAAGTGGTGATAACTGTAATGTTCCAGAGTGAGCGTAAGTGGTGATAACTGTAATGTTCCAGAGTGAGCGTAAGTGGTGATAACTGTAATGTTCCAGAGTGAGCGTAAGTGGCGATAACTGTAATGTTCCAGAGTGAGCGTAAGCGGCGATAACTGTAATGTTCCAGAGTGAGCGTAAGCGGCGATAACTGTAATGTTCCAGAGTGAGCGTAAGTGGCGATAACTGTAATGTTCCAGAGTGAGCGTAAGCGGCGATAACTGTAATGTTCCAGAGTGAGCGTAAGCGGCGATAACTGTAATGTTCCAGAGTGAGCGTAAGTGGCGATAACTGTAATGTTCCAGAGTGAGCGTAAGTGGCGATAACTGTAATGTTCCAGAGTGAGCGTAAGTGGCGATAACTGTAATGTTCCAGAGTGAGCGTAAGTGGCGATAACTGTAATGTTCCAGAGTGAGCGTAAGTGGCGATAACTGTAATGTTCCAGAGTGAGCGTAAGTGGCGATAACTGTAATGTTCCAGAGTGAGCGTAAGTGGCGATAACTGTAATGTTCCAGAGTGAGCGTAAGTGGCGATAACTGTAATGTTCCAGAGTGAGCGTAAGTGGCGATAACTGTAATGTTCCAGAGTGAGTGTAAGTGGCGATAACTGTAATGTTCAATTGTAAAGCGCAACGGAATATGCTGCGCTATATAAGAAACTGTTAATAAATAAATAAAATAAATAATTAATGTTCCAGAGTGAGTGTAAGTGGCGATAACTGTAATGTTCCAGAATGAGCGTAAGTGGTGATAACTGTAATGTTCCAGAGTGAGCGTAAGTGGTGATAACTGTAATGTTCCAGAGTGAGCGTAAGTGGTGATAACTGTAATGTTCCAGAGTGAGCGTAAGTGGCGATAACTGTAATGTTCCAGAGTGAGCGTAAGCGGCGATAACTGTAATGTTCCAGAGTGAGCGTAAGCGGCGATAACTGTAATGTTCCAGAGTGAGCGTAAGCGGCGATAACTGTAATGTTCCAGAGTGAGCGTAAGCGGCGATAACTGTAATGTTCCAGAGTGAGCGTAAGCGGCGATAACTGTAATGTTCCAGAGTGAGCGTAAGTGGCGATAACTGTAATGTTCCAGAGTGAGCGTAAGTGGCGATAACTGTAATGTTCCAGAGTGAGCGTAAGTGGCGATAACTGTAATGTTCCAGAGTGAGCGTAAGTGGCGATAACTGTAATGTTCCAGAGTGAGCGTAAGTGGCGATAACTGTAATGTTCCAGAGTGAGCGTAAGTGGCGATAACTGTAATGTTCCAGAGTGAGCGTAAGTGGCGATAACTGTAATGTTCCAGAGTGAGCGTAAGTGGCGATAACTGTAATGTTCCAGAGTGAGCGTAAGTGGCGATAACTGTAATGTTCCAGAGTGAGCGTAAGTGGCGATAACTGTAATGTTCCAGAGTGAGTGTAAGTGGCGATAACTGTAATGTTCAATTGTAAAGCGCAATGGAATATGCTGCGCTATATAAGAAACTGTTAATAAATAAATAAAATAAATAATTAATGTTCCAGAGTGAGTGTAAGTGGCGATAACTGTAATGTTCCAGAGTGAGTCTAAGTGGTGATAACTGTGATGTTCCAGAGTGAGTGTAAGTGGTGATAACTGTGATGTTCCAGAGTGAGTCTAAGTGGTGATAACTGTGATGTTCCAGAGTGAGTGTAAGTGGTGATAACTGTGATGTTCCAGAGTGAGTTTAAGTGGTGATAACTGTAATGTTCCAGTGAGTGTAAGTGGTGATAACTGTAATGTTCCAGAGTGAGTGTAAGTGGTGATAACTGTGATGTTCCAGAGTGAGTTTAAGTGGTGATAACTGTAATGTTCCAGTGAGTGTAAGAGGTGATAACTGTAATGTTCCAGAGTGAGTGTAAGAGGTGATAACTGTAATGTTCCAGTGTTAGTGTTAGTGGTGATAGCTGTAAATAGTTGGTGGTCACACTTGATACCCTGTTGTTATTTTTTTTTTTAAGAGCAGCCCAGATAGTACACACTTGCTTTTTGGACACAAATACATTTTGTAAGAGTGGTCCAGATACTGCCCCATTTGCTGGCTGGACACAGGTGGCAACGCTGCCCAGAATCTGCCCCACTTGCTGGCTGGACACAGGTGGCAGCGCTGCCCAGAATCTGCCCCACTTGCTGGCTGGACACAGGTGGCAGCGCTGCCCAGATACTGCCCCACTTGATTGATGGACTGATAGCCAGCCCAGATACTGCCCCACTTGCTGATTATCAATGCCTGATATCTGGTACAGGGAAATCGTTATGCTTGTGTCCTTTGACCTTAGACTTACAGTTCATAGACTACAGTATATACATGGAACTGGTAATTATTTTTCACTCTGTAACAAAGGAATTCTATTGTATTTCTCCAGTGACACTGTTACAGAATACATCCAGCTCTTTTCCATTCTAATACAAAAAAATGTATGTGTGTTTTTCATACCTCTGTAACGATGGAGTAACAATGGAGTTATGTGTTTGATATGTGGACAATTTTAATAATAATTGTTCTTAGATCTTCATGTTAGTAACTATTTTGTATTGAATACTTACTCTCACACAGTTCATTTATTTTTGTTTGTACATTTGGGATGCGTTTAGCGTTTATCAGATTCATAATATAGGTGAATATCCTATATAGAACAGCTGCAGTATGTGCATACAAAACTTTTTTTATTGGGTATTAATATATACAGTATTAGTTTATTTTAAAGTTCTTTGTGTGTATAATTTCTTCCCCCCAAGTGATCTACTGTACCTAAAAACTACCAGCGAGTTATTTTCTGTAATCTGACCAACTTGCTGGCTACACAGTAGACGGGTCTGGGACTGAGGGTCGACAGCACAAAGGTCGACACACCTTAGGTCGACGGCAATTGGTCGACACACCTTAGGTCGACATGGACAAAAGGTCGACAGGAACAAGATCGACATGGAAAAAGGTCGACATGAGTTTTTTGTTTTTTTGGTGTCGTTTTCTTCGTAGAGTGACCGGGAACCCCAATTAGTGCACCGCGTTCGCTCGCCATGCTTCGGGCATGGTGCCTTCGCTCCGCTACCGCTTCGCTCGGCACACTTTACCGTTCCAATCGTAGTCCACGTGGATCGTTAAGTATGAAAAGGTTCAAAAAAAGAAAAAAATCGTGAAAAATTCATGTCGACCTTTTTCCATGTCGACCTTGTTCCTGTCGACCTTTTGTCCATGTCGACCTAAAGTGTGTCGACCAATTGACGTCGACCTAAGGTGTGTCGACCTTTGTGCTGTCGACCTGGAGTCCGGATACCACAGTAGACCCAGTAGCAAACAACATGCGGCTGTGAAATGCACAGAGGGGACGCAGTTCATTCTTTTTACAGCATCTTCCAACAGTATTTCCGCACATATTCAATAATGATCCAACTAACTTCAATAGAAATACCCCAGAAAACAAGTCATGCATAAACCTCCCTCAGGACTTACAGTATAAACCAAACAAAAGAATGTGCAAAAATGAGGCCCCCTACAGGGAAGAACGCAGTTAGATTCTTTTTTTGTGCAATCTTCAGGTGTGCACAGCTTTGCATGCTATGATGAAGTATATGGACGTTCATAATGAAATGCAAATTCATATTTGGATGCACGTATGTACACCGGCGCAACTGCAGCAAAAAGTGGAGGGAAGGCCGCAACTGCGTCCAACTCAGACGCAGCCCTATAAGATGGGATCCCGCCCCCTTGACAGACTCCACCCTCTCAACAGACCCCGCCCCCATTAGGTCTGCTTCCATAAATTTCCCGGGCTAGTTTTCCCTCCCACCCCTGTATACATGAAATGGGGTTTATGAGGTATTGGTTTTGAAATGGAACAAAATTTCCAGGAAATCTGTTTTTCTTCACATCAAACGCGTCGCGTGAGAGATGACATCCTTGAATACGTAGACCCAAGCCAATGTTCATACATGTGACATCTTGAAGGCTGCTTCCAGTGGTCGGTCTCCATACGTTTCCCTTCAGCTGTACACAGCCAGTAGCAGCCACTGTTGGGATAAATATATGGCACTAAATATTGCTTGCATTCAGGTGTGGAACATTCATGTTATACAGAAGGGTATATTAGCTGTGGGGAGACATAGGAGGGAATTAAATTGTCTGCTATAGCCTGTTTTCACACGAAAAAATAGGCTTTTATCACGATTAATGAAAACAGACATATCCAATTAATAGTGAAAATGTACTGGGGATAATTCTCCATTTCTTTTCACCACCTCCTGAGCAGGTGAAAATTTGGTGAAAATCCCTACTTTAAGATAAAAATGTCAGGACTTGGGGGGTAATTCTGAGTTGATAGCAGCAGGATTTTTTTAGCAGTTGGGCAAAACCATGTGCTCTGCAGGGGAGGCAGATATAACATGTGCAGAGAGAGTTAGATTTGGGTGTGGTGTGTTCAATCTGCAATCTAAATTGCAGTGTAAAAATAAAGCAGCCAGTATTTACCCTGCACAGAAACAAAATAACCCACCCAAATCTAACTCTCTCTGCACATGTTATATCTGCCTCCCCTGCAGTGCACATGGTTTTGCCCAACTGCTAAAAAAAATCCTGCTGCGATCAACTTGGAATTACCCCCTTGGTTCAGAACCACTGGGACACCCCCTTAATGACTACTTAGGATGTTTTTAATTAGCTTAATTGGGACAATAATTATGCATGTCTACTAATGATAATATTCAATGATTACATAGATTATTCATTTTTATATATATACGTTTGAGGAATAATGCCATTGGTTGGAAATATGCAACCGATTTTTGTCACACTACCAGAACAGAACATGGGACCCCTGGGCTATTAATTCCACTATCCACATGGACATCTAATGGGAATAGTAACCTGTTCATGTTCTGAACAAGTCTAATGATATTCTGAAGAAGTTTAGTTATGCTAATCCTGGGGGTCCCATGTTCTGAACTTGAAATATATATATATATATATATATACATACACACATACAGTACGAGTCAAAAGTTTGGACACACCTTCTCATTCAATGTTTTTTTTTAACTTTAATTATTTTCTACATTGTAGATTAATCCTGAAGACATCAAAACTATGAAAGAACATATATGGAATTATGTTGTAAACAAAAATAGGATTTTAATTACCTACCGTTAAATCCTTTTCTTGTAGTCCGTAGGGGATACTGGGAATCCATTTAGTACCTTGGGGGTTGTAGACAGGTCCACTTGGAGCCATGGGCACTATAGAAGTTTGATAATGTGTGCTGGCTTCTCCCTCTATGCCCCTCCTACCAGACTCAGTCTAAGAAACTGTGCCCAAGGAGACGGACATACTTTGAGAGAGGACATACTCTGGATATAGATAAGGAAAGTGGTGAGATTTCTAACCAGCACAACCAGACCAAAACCAGAACAAGAGGAAAGCCATGCTAACCCAACTTGAAAACCGGAACAGCAACAGCTGAACCAAACAACAGGAATTAAACAAGTAACCTTGCAGGAAGAACGGATCACCGGCTGGGCGCCCAGTATCCCCTACGGACTACCAGAAAATAATTTACCGGTAGGTAATTAAAATCCTATTTTCTCTTAGGTCCTAGGGGATACTGGGAATCCATTTAGTACCATGGGGAAGTACCAAAGCTCCCAAACCGGGTGGGAGAGTGCTGAGGTTCCTGCAGAACTGACTGACCAAACTGAAGGTCCTCAGAGGTCAAGGTATCGAACTTGTAAAACTTTGCAAACGTGTTAGAACCCGACCAAGTAGCTGCTCGGAAGAGCCGCCCAAGAGGAACCCACCGACCTAGTAGAGTGGGCTTGTACAGATTTTGGAATCGGCAAGCCTGCCGTGGAATAAGCATGCTGAATAGTGAGCCTGATCCAGCGAGAAATTGCTTTGAAGCAGGACACCCAATCTTGTTGGCATCATAAAAAACGAACAGCGAATCCGATTTCCTCTGACGAGCAGTTCGCTTTACATATACCTTAAAAGCTCTTACAACATCCAAGGACTTTGAAGTAGCAGAGGCGTCAGTAACAACCGGGACCACAATTGGCTGGTTGATGTGAAATGCCGACACCACCTTAGGAAGGAATTGCTGACGAGTCCTGAGTTCAGCTCTGTCCTCATGGAAAATCAAGTAGGGGCTCTTGTGAGACAATGCCCCCAGCTCCGACATGCGCCTTGCCGAAGCCAAGGCCAACAGCGTGACAGTCTTCCACGTAAGATACTTTACGTCTACCTCCTGTAACGGTTCAAACCAGTCCAATTGGAGGAAAGTCAGAACCAAATTGAGATCCCAAGGTGCCGTTGGAGGCACAAAGGGAGGTTGGATGTGAAGAACACCTTTCAAGAATGTCTAAACCTCAGGAAGAGAAGCCAATTGTTTCTGAAAGAAAACAAACAAGGCCAAAATCTGAACTTTTATGGAGCCTAGGCATAGGCCCACGTCCCGACTGCAGAAAAAGCAGGAAACGTCCCAGATGAAATTCCACCATAGAATATTGTCTGCTCTCACATCAAGATACATATTTCTTCCAGATACGATGGTAATGTTTTGATGTTACCCCTTTCCTGGCTTGGATCATAGTCAGAATAACCTTGTCAGGAATCCCTCTCCTGGCTAGAATCAGCCGTTCAACTTCCATGCCGTCAAACGTAGCCGTGATAAGTCTTGATAGATGAACTTGTTACAGAAGATCCTCTCGAAGAGGCAGAGGCCATGGATCTTGGATTAGCATCTCAAGAAGATCCGCATACCAGGCCCTTCGCGGCCAAGCCCTGAGTTCCAGGATGTTTATTGGAAGAATGATTTCCTGACTTGACCATCTTCCTTGCAACTGCACCCCAGCCTCTGAGGCGTGCGTATGGTTAGCAGAATCCAATTCTGAATCCCGAACCTTCAACCCTCCACTAGGTGAGAAGTTTGTAGCCACCACAGAAGGGAGATCCTGGCTTTTGGCGACAGACGAATCCTCTGATGCATGTGAATTTGCGATCCGGACCATTTGTCCAACAGATCCAGCTGGAAGGCCCTTGCATGAAACCTTCCGTACTGGATTGCTTCGTAAGAAACCACCATTTTCCCCAGAATGCGGATACACAGATGTACTGAGATTCGGGTCAGCTTCAAGACAGCCCGAACCATCGACTGGATCACCCTTGCCTTTTCCAAGGGAAGGAACACTCTCTGAGACTCTGTGCAGTATCATTCCCCGGAAGTGAAGCTTCTGCATTGGTTCTAGGTGAGATTTTGGTAGGTTCAGAATCTACCCATGATCCAGGAGTAATCTGGTCGTGAGACCAATGTTCTCCAACAACTGCTCCCTCGACGCAGCTTTTATCAGAAGATCATCCAGGTAAAGAATTACGTTTACTCCCTGTCTGTGGAGTAACATCATCATCTCTGCCATCACTTTGATGAACACTCTCGGTGCCATGGAGAGACCAAATGGCAGGGCCTGAAACTGGTAGTGACAGTCCTGCAGTGCAAACCGTAGATAAGCCTGATGAGGTGGCCAGATCGGAATGTGAAGGTACGCATTCTTGACATCCAGGGACGCTAGGAATTCCCCCTCTTCCAGACCTGAGATCACCGCTCTCAGAGACTCCATCTTGAACTTGAATACTCGTAAGTATGGGTTCAATGATTTGAGATTCAGAATCGGTCTTACCGTCCGGTTTCGGAACTACAAACAAGTTGGAACAGTATCCCTTGTTTTGTAGATGAGGTGGAACTGGAACAATGACCTGGGTTTGTAACGGTTTTTGAATGGCTTCTTGTAAGGTTACTCTTGCTTCTTGTGAAGCTGGTAAGCGTGATTTGAAGAATCTGTGAGGTGGGAGATCCTGGAACTCCAGCCTGTAGCCCTGGGCTATAAGGTCTATGGGGGTAATTCCAAGTTGATCGCAGCAGGAATTCTGTTAGCAATTGGGCAAAACCATGTGCACTGCAGGGGGGACAGATATAACATGTGCAGAGAGAGATAGATTTGGGTGTGGTGAGATCAATCTGCAATCTAATTTGCAGTGTAAAAATAAAGCAGCCAGTATTTACCCTGCACAGAAACAAAATAACCCACCCAAATCTAACTCTCTCTGCAAATGTTATATCTGCCCCCCCTGCAGTGCACATGGTTTTGCCCAACTGCTAAAAAATTTCCTGCTGCGATCAACTTGGAATTACCCCATATGACCCAGGGATCCTGGTGAGATCTTGTCCAGGTCTGACTGAAGGATTGTAGCTGGCCTCCCACCTGCCTGTCTCCCAGGCATCGCGGTCCACGTTCATGCGGAAAGTTTTGAGGAGGCAGAGCCTGAGCTCTGTTCCTGTGAACCAGCAGTCGCTGGTTTGCGTGGTTTACCTCTAGTACCTCTGGCAGAGGTAGAAGAACCTCTGACCTTGCCCGAAACTTGGCAGTCCGAAAGGACTGTAAACTGGGGCATGAGTAGGCCTTCCTGGCTGGCGGAGCTGCAGAAGGTAGATAAGTGGACTTACCCGCAGTAGCTCGTGAGATCCACTTGTCGAGTTCGTCACCAAATAAGGCCTCACCTGTGAAAGGCAGGCCTTCCACACCTTTTTTGGAGTCCGCGTCAGCAGTCCACTGACGTAGCCATAATCCCCTGCGTGCCGACACTGCCATAGCTGTAGTGCGTGCATTAAGCAAACCTATCTCTTTAATGGCTTCCACCATAACGTTTGCAGAGTCTTGTATGTGTTGCAGGAGTAACACAATTTCCTCTTGAGGTAAGGTGTCTAACCCTTCAATTAAATTAACAGACCATTTAGCAATGGCTCGAGTAATCCACCCACATGCTATAGTGGGTCTCTTGGCCACCCCTGCAGCTGTATACAAAGATTTGAGTGTAGTCTCAATCTTACGATCAGCTGTGTCCTTTAGGGAGGCTGCACCAGGAATAGGTAATACTATTTTACGTGAGAGCCTGGAGACTGATGTATCCACTATCGGTGGATTTTCCCATTTTTTCCTTTCCTCAGGAGGAAAAGGAAAAGATGATAACCGCCTAAGAATTTGAAATTTCTTATCTGGATTAACCCACGGTTCTTCAAACAGGGTATTTAGTTCCTTTGATACAGGAAAAGTGGCTGAGGATTTTTTCTTTATATTAAAGTAAGATTCCTCACACTTCTCTGTCACCTTATCAGGGATATTTAGGACTTCTCTGATAGAATCTATGAGAGCCTCTACACCCTGCGACAGTGTACCCTCCCCTACCTCTATGTCCACCTCACCTTTCTCCATTTCTGATCCTTCCTTATCAGAGTCAGAATGCAGGATATGGGCCAAAGTACATTTTTGCGGACAAATGGTAGAGGACTGAGACGCTGGTCTGAGTACTGAGTCCTTTTGCATAAACTCAGCCATAGACTGTCTTAAGTATTGCGTCTCTTTCTCATTACGAGATAATTTAGTAGAGATGGTGGAAATCATCCCCCTAATGGAGCCCAGCCATGCTGGCCCGCCCCACTAGCCTGAGAAAGGATACTACACTGAGTACACACTAGTGAACCCCCTGGAGAAGAGGAACACTGGGGGTGATTCCGAGTTGTTCGCTCACTAGATGCTTTTAGCAGCATTGCACACGCTAAGCCGCCGCCCTCTGGGAGTGTATCTTAGTTTAGCAGAAGTGCGAACGAAAGATTAGCAGAATTGCGAATAGAAATTTCTTAGCAGTTTCTGAGTAGCTCCAGACTTACTCAGCCATTGCGACCAGCTCAGTTCTTTTCGTTCCTGGTTTGACGTCACAAACACACCCAGCGTTTGCCCAACCACTCCCCCAATTCTCCAGCCACTCCTGCGTTTTACAACTCGAACGCCTGCGTTTTTCCGCACACTCCCATAAAACGGCCAGTTTCCGCCCAGAAACACCCACTTCCTGTCAATCACACTCCGATCAGCACAGCAATGAAAAAGCTTTGTTATGCCGTGAGTAAAATCGCAGTATAGCGAAAATCGGCAACGAGCGAACAACTCGGAATGACCCCCACTGTGCCTTATATGAAACACACTCTTTGCCTGACATACTGCATCAATGACAGCACACACACAGGAAAAGGTTAAAGCACAATTAACCCACAAAGAGCCCTTCCCAAGAGACACAGAGAGAGGATAAAACCAGCACATGGCGCCCTTGTCGCTAAAGCCAAGCTTAGCTGGGTCGCAGACTAAGTACCTAGATTAGGGATTTAGGGGGTAATGCAGAGTTGATCGCAGCAGCAAATTTGTTAGCAGTTGGGCAAAACCATGTGCACTGCAGGTGTGGCAGATATAACATTTGCAGAGACAGTTAGATTTGGGTGGGTTATGTTGTTTCTGTGCAGGGTAAATACTGGCGGCTTTATTTTTACACTGCAATTTAGATTTCAGTTTGAACACACCCCACCCAAATCTAACTCTCTCTGCACATGTTATATCTGCCCCCCCCCCTGCAGTGCACATGGTTTTGCCCAACTGCTAACAAACTTGCTGCTGCAATCAACTCTGAATTATGCCCTTAGTACACTAGTATAACGCTCCCCCCTGCTATGACCACCTGGTACCGCTGAAGTAATCTGGAGGCTCTCCAGAGGAGTTGCGCGTTCCTGTAGTCAGGGTCTGTGTAGCTGCAGTAGGGTAAATTGGCGCCTGTGAGCTGCTGGATCCACTCATAGTGAAGCCCCGCCCCTTCAATGGCGCGCGGTCTTCCCGCTCTTCTTTATACTGGCTTTATGTGTCTGTGTGCATAAAATGGAGTAAGCCCCCTTTTAAGCCTGTATTGCCAGTCTGGGTACTGTGTACACTACAGTGTACTAAGTCTGGAGACTCAGTCCGCCCCGTGTAGAAGCCGTGCGTCTCCGTACCCTTATGCCGCCACAATGGCCGGTGACCCGTTAGCCGGCTTAGTACTCACCACTCTTCTTTCTTCTGGCTCTGTTAGGGGTGGCGGCGTGCTGCGGGAATGTACGCTCGCCGTGGTGGGGCTTGCGAATAGTTCCCTCAGGAGCTAGCATCATGTCAGTGGGGAACGGGACCATTAATCCTTAGTGGGGTTGGGCCATTCCACCCCTAAGTCCCACGAAGCAGGCAGGCTGGTGCTATCCAGCCCTGCCTGAAAATAACAAACTTTAAAAATAAATGCAGAAAACTCTTCAGGAGCTTCAAGAAATGTGACCGGCTCCTTCGGGCACATTTTCTAAACTGAGTCTGGTAGGAGGGTGTCAAAGTCGAAAAATACAGCGACCTATGATGCCTTGTACTAACCCCATGCGCTTGCCCGCTGCACGTGCACATTCTCTCCCGTGCGTGCGCATATTCGCAGTTGCGTGACGGCGCCACCACGGTCATGCGCTCAGGCGCGTGGTATGTGCATTTACGGTAGAGTTTGTGTGCGTCTGGCGGGCGACTCGATCGTTACATAATTAATCCAAATAATGTATTTTATAGGTTATGGTCTCCTTAATAATATCAGTAAGTTTGTTTAGTGTAACTGGTTCATGGACAGAGAGATCCCTCTTTACATGATACAAAGGGTCAGACAGGTTTTGAGCAGTGGTGTTTAGTATGCAACGGTAGAGTAAATTGTTAGTAACATTCCGGTGTTGGTTCGAAAGAGATTAATCGCTCCTGCGAATAGTTATGGTTATAAGAAGTTTATGGACATTTACTGTATTTGCAATTCATTATCCATGCGGCGGGAATCCTGAGATTCCCTCCCACCTGAGCAGTATGAAATAGTCACAGCCCACCTGTTTGAATCAACCTATGACCTTTTGTTATAATGTGAAGACAGATTCCTGTGTCCAATGAACAATGAGATTGTAGGCCCCTTTGTAGTGTACTGTATGTAGTGTATATAAGGCAGCCAGTCTGGGCCAGCTCAGTCTACTCTCCACAATGGTTTTCATCATTGACTAACTAGAGAGCTGGTACCAGGACTGCGCAGCGATCATTCCCCAGTGTGTAAGTTTTTCTCTGTAACCAACTTGTTCTCTGTTTGTATTTGCCATACTCTTTCTCTCTCTCTCTCTGTTATTGTTACGCTGTTGTATATTGTATAAGTTCGGTTATTTTGTTTAGGTGTTTCATGTTAGTGCTGTAGTGTATAAGCTGTAACTGTTTTCCCCTTTTACATACTAAAATCATCTAGATAAAGGTTTTGGAACCTTACAAGGTATTGTGTGTTTATCATTACATTGCTAAGGGTATTCGGAGCGTCTCAATTGCTCAAGCGGCTTTTACATAATTGAAGCGTTACATTGTGTTGCATACATGGTTTACTGTGTCATTCTGTGAGCGTCTGCGCCGCTCGTGTTCCTCTTGTGGGCACAGCGTCCGCTACGCTAGTAGCGTAGCATTACGGTACTCGGACCGCCTATAGCGTGCTCGATACCCAGCGTAAGCCGTGAGCGAACGTGCCGCTCGTGCGTCTCGACCAAGGCCTAGCGTCTGCTACGCTAAGTGCGTACCTTTACGGTACCCCGTACGCCCATTGCGTACTGAGTCTCTTACCAGTATATAGTGAATGTTATAAGATAAATAATTAGCTTTATCAATTGGCGGCTCGTCCGTCCTCCACATATCCGCTCTAGCGAACACAAGCAGACTTTATCTGTCAGCAAAGGGCGGGAAGGCGTATCCCTTCGTATCCGTGTTGGTGGTGAGGGATACGGTAGTGCTGACTTGATAAGCGTCTGCATCGCTACGCTGTAGGAGTGCTGGTGGAATCCGGAACCGGAAGGTAAGAACAGTACGCTATTGTCTTTTAAAACTGTTGTATTTCTGTTTGATACACATTGCGTACGCAACACACGCACACACCTGCATTTGTCATTTGTGTAATTTCACATCTCGCTTTCCTGTTTGCCATTTATCATTGATAACGTGCTGAGAAAGATTTGTTGCTATTGGTAGTTAAAAGTAAAATTAATACGTAAGGAAGTAATTTGTAAAACACGCACACGGCTTGTCTAAGATACAAGGAAGTTATGTGTGGTGCTTGGTAGATGATTACAGTTAAATATCATTTGCATTGATAGAAACGTGTTACTTGTGTTACTGTGGACGTGTCTGGCCTGTGTACACGTGTCCCTAGCAAAGGGCGGGACAAGCGTACGCGATGCAAGGGCCGACGCACGTAGCGTATATTACGCAACGGAGCGTATGGGTACGCCCACGTAATACAAATCACACGATAGTATTGTTTTAGTAGGCGATACGGAGGCAACGCGATAATAGCGCAAGTCAATCTCAGTGTCCTAAATTTTAGCGTAAATAATCCTTCTCTAGTTGTAACTCCTTTCGGGAGTATATGAGGTGAAAGAGTGTGTATACATATATATAAGTTTCTCATTTTTGGGTGGAACCACAGGAAATCGAGTTCTCGTGAGGTACATTCGTGAAAGTGACAGCGCGGTGGCTTGGGAGGCATCCCTTGTTAAACATATTAAAATAAGAGCATTAGAGTATAGCAGACCAGGAGGTCACGGACCAGGAGGTCCAGAGACAGACCAGGAGGTCTAGGTACAGCGGACTAGGAAGTCCGCTATAGATAGAGTCAAGAAGCACAACCCCAGGAGGGTTGGTGCAATACCCATATAGGCCATTAAGCTCCGGCTGAAGGAATTCGCAGCCACAATTTTCGATTCCACTGGTCGTTCCGCACATAAGATTAGTTGCTTATGTGCAGAACGATTGTACCGCATGTAATTGTGTGCATTAGTTTGTAACTTGACCCAGTACCATTTGCGTACGCTAGAGGGGTCATAAACGCTATTTGTACATTCTAACGTGATTTGTGTAATTTTTTTTATTTTAAGGGAGGTTCGCTGGTCACTCAGGAATTCTCCAGCAACTGATATTTACTGGGAAGGGTTAAGTGCTCTTCGGATCACACCCACACGTTCCAGTAAATAGAGGTTCAGGTTGCAGGGGCCCCAGGTTGAGTACGCCAGCGCTAAGGCAGTGTGTGGGCGTATTGGTCGACGTGGGCGAGTGAGTGAAGGTACTCGGTAAACTTTCACCGTCGGCCTACCCCGGACATCTTGGTTTTTGTAAGGGTTCGCTGAAGACCCTGATTTGAAGGTCAGAGGTAGTGAAAGCAACACCTGCAAAGATGGGGGCCAGTTGTTCAGGTAGGGGACGATCAACCCTGGTTCAGGTTGATTTAGTAAACCGGCCAATAGGGTCGGCAAGGTATATCATGTGTGAGAAATACGGTTCACACACAGAGGTTTTGTGCGATGAATGGGAAAGAATGACTGTGCATGACGGGGAAAAGTTCCCACGGGTAGGCAGTTTTAGCCCTGAGGTGTTACAAAATCTAAGGAGAAGGATATGTCTCATTAAATCTGCAAAGAGACGGATCAAACATTATGATTATTTACAATTATGGCAACAGGAAGATGAAATACAAAGAGGATTGGCTCAAGCGGCTGGATCTAACCCTATCAGGAAACTGATAGCCACCGCACCACCACCACCATACATGACAGGAGAGAAAGTGGTTACAGAGAATGGCACACTGGGGTATGATAAACATGCACTTAGTAACTGTATAGATGTTAAGAATAATGTAACTAAGATTGTTGATGCTAATACTAACTCGTGCAAGCTGTACCCGGTTTTAAACTTTCCCCAGGATTGTGACCAAGAGGATGAGCCCACAACAATATCGGCGCACTCTCTAGCAGCCACCATAGCAGAAACAACAGTGGGCACGGCCCAACCAGTAAGAGCAGTATCAAAGGCCCCTAGTGGAGGGACAGGTGAGGTCGTATCAAATGGTAAGTACGGCACTGTACACTATGCTGAAACCATTACACCACATGTTGTAGAATCTACTCAGAATGATGTTATTGAACTTAATCCTGTTAGGGTAATTGCAGTACCAAATGGGAAAACTGACACTTCAGGAGTCACTCCTGTCAGAAACATCGCCATGCACTGCCCCTTTTCCCGAACGGAATTAAGATCAATGGTGTCTGAATTCCCTGATCCTAGGAAAGATCTAGTTGCAAGCCAGAAGTATATTAGAGAGCTAGGAAATACTGTGGAGCCCAATAACAAAGATTGGCGGATATTGCTGAGGGCATGTTTACCCTCCAATGTCGACTCAGCGAGATTTATAGCTGACTGTAGACTAGATGAAGAGGTACCCCTTACTGAGGAGTACAATCAAGATAATGTGAAAAGAATTAATTTGCAGCTGGGAGTATATTTCCCAGCTGTTGCTAAATGGAACAAAATTTTCTCCATCAAGCAAAAGGAGGGAGAAATAGCTGCTGATTATTTTCATCGGGCACTACAGGAAATGGCTAAGTATACAGGGATAGAAGACATTAAGACAAATGTGAATCATAGAGAAGTAGCAGTATCTGTGTTAATGGATGGTTTAAAGGAAGTATTGAGGACTAGGGTACAGACCACCCAACCATGTTGGCGAGGTTTGTCGTTGGCTACATTGAGAGAGGCCGCTATTGATCATGATCGGAACATCACTAGACACAGGGAGTCGCAGAGTGATAAGCTGATGGCTGTAAGTATACAGGCCCTTACCACAAGGCCAACTCAGCATAAGTCTCAGACCCCTGTGGGTAAGTCAAATGTGGTAACTTGTTATTACTGTCATAAAGAGGGACATTTTGCACGAGACTGTAGATTGAAAAATGCACAAAAATCATATCAACCCCCTAGACAACGACATGACACACGAAATTGGGATCAAGGACCGCAGAGACGGAGTTATGAGCCACACGCAGGGGAAACAAAAAGGTATCCCCCAAGAAGAGACTGGCAAGTCTCTGATAGTTCCCATTTACCCCCTTCGCAGGTAATGGCTGCCAGCGCAATGCAGGGGGGTCACCACATACAATAGGGGTGGGGCCACACCTGTAGTCTGCAGCCAGTGAAATTAATTGCGAGCCTTGGAAGTGAACCCGAGGTCACAATTGATGTAGCTGGTAAATCTCTAAATTTCCTTGTAGATACGGGGGCGGCCGAGTCAGTGATAAATTCGACCGTGGGCATGAGAACCACTGGTAAAACAATTCCAGCCATGGGAGTAACAGGAGTAGTACAACACTACCCTTTAAGCAAACCTGCAGAGATTACGATAGGGCCTTTGCATACCAAGCATTCTTTTCTGCTGGCTGCATCGGCTCTGACTAATCTCCTAGGGAGAGATTTACTGTGCAAAATGGGATGTGTCATATATTGTACTCCTGAAGGTGTGTTCTTGGACATACCCGAAAACCACGCTCAGGAAGTGCAGGATATGCTAGACTCCCCAACAAGATTAATGTCATACACTGTTATTGTAAATAGGTGTCCGTCCAAGGTAGAGGAAATGATTTCCCAGATACCGGAATCACTTTGGACCAAGGATGGACAAGACATTGGATTAATGGCAAACGTAGCCCCAGTAGTTGTACAAGTAAAAGATGGTAGGATAGCTCCAAAAATCCCACAATACCCTCTGAAGCCAGAGGTGGAGTTAGGAGTTTACCCTGTAATAGAGCGCTTGCTACAACAGGGCATTCTGGTAAGGACGTCCAGCACTGCCAATAGTCCCATCTTCCCTGTTAAAAAGAGTGGGGGGAGGGGTTACAGGTTAGTGCAGGATCTAAGAGGGATCAACAAAATAGTTGAGAGTCAATTCCCCGTAGTGCCAAATCCAGCTGTCATCCTTATGCAAATCCCTCCCACTGCCAAATTTTTCACTGTGATTGACCTCTGCTCCGCCTTCTTCTCGGTACCTCTGCACCCCGACAGTCAATACTTATTTGCATTTACATACAGAGGAGTTCAGTACACCTGGACTCGATTACCACAAGGTTTCATTGACAGTCCAAGTATTTTCTCACAAGCCTTGCATGATTGTTTACAGTCTTTCCAACCTGAGAGTGGATCAATATTAATACAGTACGTAGATGACCTACTGCTGTGTTCAGATTCACTTGAATCGTCCCTGAGAGATACGAAACAACTCCTGTTTCATCTTTCAGACACCGGACGCAAGGTTTCCAAAGACAAGTTACAATTATGCCAGACCAAGGTAAAATATTTGGGACACTGTCTGACACAAGGACTGAGACACCTCACCGCTGATAGAATTCAAGCAATTCGTGACATGACCCTGCCACAAACCCAGCAACAGATAAGAATGTTTTTAGGAATGTGTGGGTATTGCCGTAACTGGATCCCAGGTTTTTCCATACTAGCCTTGCCTTTACAGGAGATGGTCTCCTCAAACAAACCTGATCGGATTTCGCACACAGACGAGTCTGAGATGGCATTTAAGAGACTTAAACAGTGCCTAACGCAGGCACCAGCATTAGGCATGCCAGATTATGGAAAACCCTTTGAGCTGTACGGAACAGAGAGTGCTGGGTGCGCGGCAGGTGTCTTAACCCAGAAGCATGGTGATGCCAGCAGGCCGGTAGCCTACTATAGCGCTCAGCTAGACACGGTAGCGCAATCCCTCCCCACATGCTTGCGAAGTGTTGCAGCAATAGCATTGCTAGTAAGTAAAAGCGAAGATGTAGTGCTAGGACACAACCTCACAATTCATACACCACATGCAGTGTCAGCTTTACTAAATTCTGCCCAAACCAGACACGTCTCATCAGCACGGTTTACAAGATGGGAATTGGCGTTGATGGCCCCCGTAAACATCACCATAAGGAGATGCAGTGCATTAAATCCTGCCACATATCTCCCAGGTGTGCCTGGACAGGCACAAAGGGTGGAGGATGAGAGTGATGGTGAAGGAGGATTTAGTAAGGAAAATGACACACATGATTGTATGGAATATTTGACCCAAAATTTCACGGTAAGGCCTGACATCAGTGACAACCCACTGGAAGATGTAGATTTTACTTTCTACACTGACGGCAGTTGTCACAGACAGACGGACTCGGGAGACTTGTGTACTGGATACGCAGTCGTAGATGACCAAGGTACCATAGAAGCGGAACCCCTAGGCCCACCACACTCAGCACAAGTTGCTGAACTGGTTGCCCTAACCAGAGCATGCGAATTGGCTAAAGGCAAGTCAGCCAATATCTACACGGATTCTAGGTATGCCTTCGAGTAGTCCATGATTTCAGGGCCCTATGGCGCATCAGAAATTTCATGACGGCAGCTGGCACACCCGTAGCGTATGCAGCCCACATCAAAAGACTTCTAACAGCGATACAGGAACCCGACAGAGTGGCTGTTATCAAGTGTAAAGCCCACACGTATAGCCAAGACCCGGTATCACTTGGTAACAGCCGAGCAGACAAAGCTGCTAAATCAGCAGCCAGTACCCCCATACAGACAGACACGACACAACTGATGGTATTTAATACTGTAAACACACAGAAATTATATGAAATGCAAAATTTGTGTTCACCACAAGAAAAGGCAGTTTGGAGGTCAAAAGGATATGGCCAGGAGTCCTCAGGACTCTGGACAGATGGACAGGGTAAGCCAGTGGCACCCAGAGCATACCTTCCAAGTCTAGCGGAAGCGGCACATGGACTGACTCATCTAGGCAAAGAAGGAATGTGTAAGTTGGTAAGAGCTTATTGGTGCGCCCCAGGATTCTCTTCCCATGCGGGTAAAAGAGCGATGACATGTCTCACCTGCTTGAGGAAGAATATCGGAAAGGCAATACCAACAGAGCCATCCCATATCCCTTCTACAGATGGTCCTTTCCAGGTAATACAAATTGATTTCATACAATTGCCACCTTGTAGAAATTTAAAATATGTATTGGTTTGTATTGACGTGTTCTCAAATTGGGTTGAAGCATTTCCCGCGGCCACAAATACCGCTGTGTTTACTGCAAAGAAAATTGTGCAGGAATTTGTGTGTAGGTACGATATCCCTAGAATCATTGAGAGTGATAGGGGTACCCATTTTACAGGTGAAGTTTTTCAAGCAATGTGTAAGTTGATGGGAATTAATAGTAAGCTGCACACTCCGTACCGCCCCCAGGCGAGTGCGAAAGTGGAAAGAGTAAACAGCACTATTAAAAACAAATTAAGCAAGGTAATGGCTGAAACAGGATTGTTGTGGCCCGAAGCTTTGCCAATCGTATTATACAGCATCAGAACCACTCCCAGGTCCCCTCTTAATCTGTCTCCTTTTGAAATTCTGTTTGGTCGACAACCCCATGTTATGATTAACCCCCAGGATGATTTGAAATGTAACAATGAAGTAACTGTAAAGTATTTGGTTAAGATGAGTAAGCAATTGAGGAATCAGAATGATAATCTAAAGTTGGTGATTCCTGATTTGCCAGACAGTAATTGTCATGACATGAAACCTGGGGATTATGTAATGATACGGAATTTTCTACGCTCAGGTTGCCTTATTGACAGATGCGAAGGACCATATCAAGTCTTATTGACCAGCACGACAGCATTGAAGGTTGCAGAGAGAGAGACTTGGGTCCATTCGTCTCATTGTAAAAAGGTTGCTGACCCAGAGAGGTCCCGTGATAAAGAACAGACGGTAGAGGTTGTATCACTAGAGTGTCTGTTCCGGGAAGGTTGAGACGACACCTGAGCGCTGAGAATAATAAGACCGGAGGCGTTTGTCGAGCCAGATTTCTTTCTCCCTTTTGTTATTTTCTCAAGTTCCCATCTCCCTCCTATTCTCCTCCCCCCTTCTTATTTTTCTCCTTTTCCTCCTATAAGATGGACTTGCCCCAAGAGACTGTGATCCAGATTTTCCTGTTGACCATGATGTTGACCAGAGCAGTCTGTTTCGGTGAGAGTACCATGGAGGTCGAGAAAGGATCTGGAATGGGTTCTGATGACCAGGATGGAGGCGTAGTTTTCCAAGAGCAACATAATCACCGAGTAAAGGCGAGTATCAGAAAACGATCTGGTAGCATTGACAATAGAAGGAATTGTGAAGGATTGTTAGCTGAAGAGAACTGCATCTGTAGGCATTGTGACAATATAGTTGAGGATGGGTGCATCAAGAAATGTCAGTCCAGTTTTAATGTCCACATGGACCGGCATCCATTGGGTGACTATCACTCCTTAGTGGGTAAAGTGTTAAACCAGACAGACTGTTGGGTATGCTCTCAAGTACCTCAAGGTCACAGCAAATCAGGGCTAGTACCATTCCCGTTAACTGTAGGAGAGGTACTTGAGTTAAGTGGTGGGAGGCCGGTGGACAAGAGGTTTAATATCTCTAGTCCTCCTAGTTTGAAGCTCCACCAGTATCATGTGGATAAGTCCTTAGTATGCTTTAACATTTCCAATCCCCGAAAGCCGGGAAATTGGGAAGTGTCATGGAGTAATCAAACCATGACATTTTCATATAGAGCCGATAGAATGCCCATAGACACAGAGCTTATACGCCAGATCGCCAACAGTGGAAAATATTTCCGGTATAGGTACACTCTAGGAAGTAGGACCCTGCGAGTTGGAGAAGTATCACCAGGATACTGTGCACATATCGTACAACCTGATACGTGTACTAGACAGATGGGAGAGTTAGGGTTAGGAGATTTCACATGGAAAATTTGTAACATGGTTATGTCATACTCCGTCCCATATGTTCTCCCCGATGATGCATATTTCATATGCGGGAGAAAGGCGTATAAGTGGCTTGCCCCAAACTCAGAGGGATTGTGTTACATTGGAAAAGTACTGCCAGAAGTAATGACTGTATCCCATACCAAAATGAAAGACATTCACCGCGGTGCCCAAGCTCCTTATACTCACACTCATTACGAGCACGTCGTTAAACGGCACCTGATAGAGAGGACAGAGCATCCGGCCTCTGATCTGATCCATGAATCCACCGGGATTCAATTCCTACTCGCGTTAGATATCACTCGTACCGCCAGAGGAGTGATAAATTATAGATATATATCTGCGCTAGCGAACTTGTTAGACAATATCACCGAAATGTATGACGACACGTTCAGGTACACTGGGAGAGAGTTACAAGCCTACAAAACAGAGCTGGTTCAGCATAGGATGATTCTCAATTATCTCACAGCAGTGACAGGCGGGTATTGTGTTACCCTAGCAACTCAATATGGAGTAAAGTGCTGCACGTATATTACAGCACTGAGGACCCGGCCGAGGTCATAGACCAAAAGATGGATGACATTTTGCAATTGAAGTGGGAGTTTCGAAGGAAACACAATCTCACACTCGCTGCTGTGGGTAATGAGCTGACCAGTTGGGTGTCATGGTTGAACCCACGAAATTGGTTCTCTGGTTTAGGAGAATGGACCCAAGGTATTATAATGGACGCAGGGAAATTTCTCTTGTGTATTCTGGGAGTCGTCATATTGGTTGGTCTGATATTTAGATGCGTTCGGGCTTTAACGAAGTGTAAAGGTAGTACTAGAGTGATGAGTCTGAGGAGCGAGGACACTGTAATAACAACAACTAATTTGATTTATGACCCAACGATAGAGACAATGTTGTGATGAAAATGTGATTCCACAGTCCGTTTCTTTCACCCGTTTCTCCTTTGTTTTCCTCCAAGGTACAAAGACATCCGCTTGGAAGAAGAATTTGACAACCTCTTTTATACAGACCATTGATGAACTGTCACAGACCCCCAATATCCCTAGTGACTTTAACTTTTTACGAAAGCCCAATACTTTAGAGACTGTAATTTTATGGACAATGGAACAGCTTTTGCTCGCTATTTATAGCAAAAGCACCGAGAGACATCAGACAACATGTACATCAAGACAAGACATCAGACAAGACCTCAATCGGCGACTGTTTATTTAAACTCACATAGTTTACGACTGCATTTATAACGATTGTTTCTTATCTTCATCTCTACAACCTCCAGGTAGTATCTCACATAGTCGACAGGTGATTCTCACATATTAGCATTCACATGTTCCCCCCCTTCATGTATCATCAACTAAATGTGCTCCCCCATTTGTTGCAACCAAAAGCCGAAAAGAGCTCGGTAGAGTTTGACAGCCCATCCACAGACCCTTGATACGGGATAAGAAGGATTCAAATGTATACTTCGCAATACCTCGAAGCTTGATTTAGAACACGTACGGCACGATGATACATGACCCCTCAAACATGGATCTCATACACACATGCTTTTACTGTCTCACTAGGTCATACTTTTCCCACCTTCTCCTCTCCTCCCTTTACCCAATCATAAAAAGGTATTTACATGATGACATATATTTTTCTGTTTTGTTTAGGAAGTGGCAGTTATTGGTGACTGCCAAAGGGTGGACTGTCAAAGTCGAAAAATATAGCGACCTATGATGCCTTGTACTAACCCCATGCGCTTGCCCGCTGCACGTGCACATTCTCTCCCGTGCGTGCGCATATTCGCAGTTGCGTGACGGCGCCACCACGGTCATGCGCTCAGGCGCGTGGTATGTGCATTTATGGTAGAGTTTGTGTGCGTCTGGCGGGCGACTCGATCGTTACATAATTAATCCAAATAATGTATTTTATAGGTTATGGTCTCCTTAATAATATCAGTAAGTTTGTTTAGTGTAACTGGTTCATGGACAGAGAGATCCCTCTTTACATGATACAAAGGGTCAGACAGGTTTTGAGCAGTGGTGTTTAGTATGCAACGGTAGAGTAAATTGTTAGTAACATTCCGGTGTTGGTTCGAAAGAGATTAATCGCTCCTGCGAATAGTTATGGTTATAAGAAGTTTATGGACATTTACTGTATTTGCAATTCATTATCCATGCGGCGGGAATCCTGAGATTCCCTCCCACCTGAGCAGTATGAAATAGTCACAGCCCACCTGTTTGAATCAACCTATGACCTTTTGTTATAATGTGAAGACAGATTCCTGTGTCCAATGAACAATGAGATTGTAGGCCCCTTTGTAGTGTACTGTATGTAGTGTATATAAGGCAGCCAGTCTGGGCCAGCTCAGTCTACTCTCCACAACGGTTTTCATCATTGACTAACTAGAGAGCTGGTACCAGGACTGCGCAGCGATCATTCCCCAGTGTGTAAGTTTTTCTCTGTAACCAACTTGTTCTCTGTTTGTATTTGCCATACTCTCTCTCTCTCTCTGTTATTGTTACGCTGTTGTATATTGTATAAGTTCGGTTATTTTGTTTAGGTGTTTCATGTTAGTGCTGTAGTGTATAAGCTGTAACTGTTTTCCCCTTTTACATACTAAAATCATCTAGATAAAGGTTTTGGAACCTTACAAGGTATTGTGGCCCTCATTCCGAGTTGTTCGCTCGGTATTTTTCATCGCATCGCAATGAAAATCCGCTTAGTACGCATGCGCAATGTTCGCACTGCGACTGCGCCAAGTAACTTTGCTATGTAGAAAGTAATTTTACTCACGGCTTTTTCATCGCTCCGGCGATCGTAATGTGATTGACAGGAAATGGGTGTTACTGGGCGGAAACACGGCGTTTCAGGGGCGTGTGGCTGAAAACGCTACCGTTTCCGGAAAAAACGCAGGAGTGGCCGGAGAAACGGTGGGAGTGCCTGGGCGAACGCTGGGTGTGTTTGTGACGTCAACCAGGAACGACAAGCACTGAACTGATCGCACAGGCAGAGTAAGTCTGAAGCTACTCTGAAACTGCTAAGTAGTAATCGCAATATTGCGAATACATCGGTCGCAATTTTAAGAAGCTAAGATTCACTCCCAGTAGGCGGCGGCTTAGCGTGTGTAACTCTGCTAAATTCGCCTTGCGACCGATCAACTCGGAATGAGGGCCTGTGTGTTTATCATTACATTGCTAAGGGTATTCGGAGCGTCTCAATTGCTCAAGCGGCTTTTACATAATTGAGGTTAATCAGCGTTACATTGTGTTGCATACAAGGTTTACGGTGTCATTCTGTGAGCGTCTGCGCCGCTCGTGTTCCTCTTGTGGGCACAGCGTCCGCTACGCTAGTAGCGTAGCATTACGGTACTCGGACCGCCTATAGCGTGCTCGATACCCAGCGTAAGCCGTGAGCGAACGTGCCGCTCGTGCGTCTCGACCAAGGCCTAGCGTCTGCTACGCTAAGTGCGTACCTTTACGGTACCCCGTACGCCCATTGCGTACTGAGTCTCTTACCAGTATATAGTGAATGTTATAAGATAAATAATTAGCTTTATCAATTGGCGGCTCGTCCGTCCTCCACATATCCGCTCTAGCGAACACAAGCAGACTTTATCTGTCAGCAAAGGGCGGGAAGGCGTATCCCTTCGTATCCGTGTTGGTGGTGAGGGATACGGTAGTGCTGACTTGATAAGCGTCTGCATCGCTACGCTGTAGGAGTGCTGGTGGAATCCGGAACCGGAAGGTAAGAACAGTACGCTATTGTCTTTTAAAACTGTTGTATTTCTGTTTGATACACATTGCGTACGCAACACACGCACACACCTGCATTTGTTATTTGTGTAATTTCACATCTCGCTTTCCTGTTTGCCATTTATCATTGATAACGTGCTGAGAAAGATTTGTTGCTATTGGTAGTTAAAAGTAAAATTAATACGTAAGGAAGTAATTTGTAAAACACGCACACGGCTTGTCTAAGATACAAGGAAGTTCTGTGTGGTGCTTGGTAGATGATTACAGTTAAATATCATTTGCATTGATAGAAACGTGTTACTTGTGTTACTGTGGACGTGTCTGGCCTGTGTACACGTGTCCCTAGCAAAGGGCGGGACAAGCGTACGCGATGCAAGGGCCGACGCACGTAGCGTATATTACGCAACGGAGCGTATGGGTACGCCCACGTAATACAAATCACACGATAGTATTGTTTTAGTAGGCGATACGGAGGCAACGCGATAATAGCGCAAGTCAATCTCAGTGTCCTAAATTTTAGCGTAAATAATCCTTCTCTAGTTGTAACTCCTTTCGGGAGTATATGAGGTGAAAGAGTGTGTATACATATATATAAGTTTCTCATTTTTGGGTGGAACCACAGGAAATCGAGTTCTCGTGAGGTACATTCGTGAAAGTGACAGCGCGGTGGCTTGGGAGGCATCCCTTGTTAAACATATTAAAATAAGAGCATTAGAGTATAGCAGACCAGGAGGTCACGGACCAGGAGGTCCAGAGACAGACCAGGAGGTCTAGGTACAGCGGACTAGGAAGTCCGCTATAGATAGAGTCAAGAAGCACAACCCCAGGAGGGTTGGTGCAATACCCATATAGGCCATTAAGCTCCGGCTGAAGGAATTCGCAGCCACAATTTTCGATTCCACTGGTCGTTCCGCACATAAGATTAGTTGCTTATGTGCAGAACGATTGTACCGCATGTAATTGTGTGCATTAGTTTGTAACTTGACCCAGTACCATTTGCGTACGCTAGAGGGGTCATAAACGCTATTTGTACATTCTAACGTGATTTGTGTAATTTTTTTTATTTTAAGGGAGGTTCGCTGGTCACTCAGGAATTCTCCAGCAACTGATATTTACTGGGAAGGGTTAAGTGCTCTTCGGATCACACCCACACGTTCCAGTAAATAGAGGTTCAGGTTGCAGGGGCCCTAGGTTGAGTACGCCAGCGCTAAGGCAGTGTGTGGGCGTATTGGTCGACGTGGGCGAGTGAGTGAAGGTACTCGGTAAACTTTCACCGTCGGCCTACCCCGGACATCTTGGTTTTTGTAAGGGTTCGCTGAAGACCCTGATTTGAAGGTCAGAGGTAGTGAAAGCAACACCTGCAAAGATGGGGGCCAGTTGTTCAGGTAGGGGACGATCAACCCTGGTTCAGGTTGATTTAGTAAACCGGCCAATAGGGTCGGCAAGGTATATTATGTGTGAGAAATACGGTTCACACACAGAGGTTTTGTGCGATGAATGGGAAAGAATGACTGTGCATGACGGGGAAAAGTTCCCACGGGTAGGCAGTTTTAACCCCGAGGTGTTACAAAATCTAAGGAGAAGGATATGTCTCATTAAATCTGCAAAGAGATGGATCAAACATTATGATTATTTACAATTATGGCAACAGGAAGATGAAATACAAAGAGGATTGGCTCAAGCGGCTGGATCTAACCCTATCAAGAAACTGATAGCCACCGCACCACCACCACCATACATGACAGGAGAGAAAGTGGTTACAGAGAATGGCACACTGGGGTATGATAAACATGCACTTACTAACTGTATAGATGTTAAGAATAATGTAACTAAGATTGTTGATGCTAATACTAACTCGTGCAAGCTGTACCCGGTTTTAAACTTTCCCCAGGATTGTGACCAAGAGGATGAGCCCACAACAATATCGGCGCACTCTCTAGCAGCCACCATAGCAGAAACAACAGTGGGCACGGCCCAACCAGTAAGAGCAGTATCAAAGGCCCCTAGTGGAGGGACAGGTGAGGTCGTATCAAATGGTAAGTACGGCACTGTACACTATGCTGAAACCATTACACCACATGTTGTAGAATCTACTCAGAATGATGTTATTGAACTTAATCCTGTTAGGGTAATTGCAGTACCAAATGGGAAAACTGACACTTCAGGAGTCACTCCTGTCAGAAACATCGCCATGCACTGCCCCTTTTCCCGAACGGAATTAAGATCAATGGTGTCTGAAT
The DNA here is from genome assembly GCF_028390025.1 of Pseudophryne corroboree. Lineage (NCBI taxonomy): Eukaryota > Metazoa > Chordata > Amphibia > Anura > Myobatrachidae > Pseudophryne > Pseudophryne corroboree. The sequence continues at coordinate 416,531,297 of NC_086451.1, forward strand.
TCCCTGATCCTAGGAAAGATCTAGTTGCAAGCCAGAAGTATATTAGAGAGCTAGGAAATACTGTGGAGCCCAATAACAAAGATTGGCGTATATTGCTGAGGGCATGTTTACCCTCCAATGTCGACTCAGCGAGATTTATAGCTGACTGTAGACTAGATGAAGAGGTACCCCTTACTGAGGAGTACAATCAAGATAATGTGAAAAGAATTAATTTGCAGCTGGGAGTATATTTCCCAGCTGTTGCTAAATGGAACAAAATTTTCTCCATCAAGCAAAAGGAGGGAGAAATAGCTGCTGATTATTTTCATCGGGCACTACAGGAAATGGCTAAGTATACAGGGATAGAAGACATTAAGACAAATGTGAATCATAGAGAAGTAGCAGTATCTGTGTTAATGGATGGTTTAAAGGAAGTATTGAGGACTAGGGTACAGACCACCCAACCATGTTGGCGAGGTTTGTCGGTGGCTACATTGAGAGAGGCCGCTATTGATCATGATCGGAACATCACTAGACACAGGGAGTCGCAGAGTGATAAGCTGATGGCCGTAAGTATACAGGCCCTTACCACAAGGCCAACTCAGCATAAGTCTCAGACCCCTGTGGGTAAGTCAAATGTGGTAACTTGTTATTACTGTCATAAAGAGGGACATTTTGCACGAGACTGTAGATTGAAAAATGCACAAAAATCATATCAACCCCCTAGACAACGACATGACACACGAAATTGGGATCAAGGACCGCAGAGACGGAGTTATGAGCCACACGCAGGGGAAACAAAAAGGTATCCCCCAAGAAGAGACTGGCAAGTCTCTGATAGTTCCCATTTACCCCCTTCGCAGGTAATGGCTGCCAGTGCAATGCAGGGGGGTCACCACATACAATAGGGGTGGGGCCACACCTGTAGTCTGCAGCCAGTGAAATTAATTGCGAGCCTTGGAAGTGAACCCGAGGTCACAATTGATGTAGCTGGTAAATCTCTAAATTTCCTTGTAGATACGGGGGCGGCCAAGTCAGTGATAAATTCGACCGTGGGCATGAGAACCACTGGTAAAACAATTCCAGCCATGGGAGTAACAGGAGTAGTACAACACTACCCTTTAAGCAAACCTGCAGAGATTACGATAGGGCCTTTGCATACCAAGCATTCTTTTCTGCTGGCTGCATCGGCTCTGACTAATCTCCTAGGGAGAGATTTACTGTGCAAAATGGGATGTGTCATATATTGTACTCCTGAAGGTGTGTTCTTGGACATACCTGAAAACCACGCTCAGGAAGTGCAGGATATGCTAGACTCCCCAACAAGATTAATGTCACACACTGTTATTGTAAATAGGTGTCCGTCCAAGGTAGAGGAAATGATTTCCCAGATACCGGAATCACTTTGGACCAAGGATGGACAAGACATTGGATTAATGGCAAACGTAGCCCCAGTAGTTGTACAAGTAAAAGATGGTAGGATAGCTCCAAAAATCCCACAATACCCTCTGAAGCCAGAGGTGGAGTTAGGAGTTTACCCTGTAATAGAGCGCTTGCTACAACAGGGCATTCTGGTAAGGACGTCCAGCACTGCCAATAGTCCCATCTTCCCTGTTAAAAAGAGTGAGGGGAGGGGTTACAGATTAGTGCAGGATCTAAGAGGGATCAACAAAATAGTTGAGAGTCAATTCCCCGTAGTGCCAAATCCAGCTGTCATCCTTATGCAAATCCCTCCCACTGCCAAATTTTTCACTGTGATTGACCTCTGCTCCGCCTTCTTCTCGGTACCTCTGCACCCCGACAGTCAATACTTATTTGCATTTACATACAGAGGAGTTCAGTACACCTGGACTCGATTACCACAAGGTTTCATTGACAGTCCAAGTATTTTCTCACAAGCCTTGCATGATTGTTTACAGTCTTTCCAACCTGAGAGTGGATCAATATTAATACAGTACGTAGATGACCTACTGCTGTGTTCAGATTCACTTGAATCGTCCCTGAGAGATACGAAACAACTCCTGTTTCATCTTTCAGACACCGGACACAAGGTTTCCAAAGACAAGTTACAATTATGCCAGACCAAGGTAAAATATTTGGGACACTGTCTGACACAAGGACTGAGACACCTCACCGCTGATAGAATTCAAGCAATTCGTGACATTACCCTGCCACAAACCCAGCAACAGATAAGAATGTTTTTAGGAATGTGTGGGTATTGCCGTAACTGGATCCCAGGTTTTTCCATACTAGCCTTGCCTTTACAGGAGATGGTCTCCTCAAACAAACCTGATCGGATTTCGCACACAGACGAGTCTGAGATGGCATTTGAGAGACTTAAACAGTGCCTAACGCAGGCACCAGCATTAGGCATGCCAGATTATGGAAAACCCTTTGAGCTGTACGGAACAGAGAGTGCTGGGTGCGCGGCAGGTGTCTTAACCCAGAAGCATGGTGATGCCAGCAGGCCGGTAGCCTACTATAGCGCTCAGCTAGACACGGTAGCGCGATCCCTCCCCACATGCTTGCGAAGTGTTGCAGCAATAGCATTGCTAGTAAGTAAAAGCGAAGATGTAGTGCTAGGACACAACCTCACAATTCATACACCACATGCAGTGTCAGCTTTACTAAATTCTGCCCAAACCAGACACGTCTCATCAGCACGGTTTACAAGATGGGAATTGGCGTTGATGGCCCCCGTAAACATCACCATAAGGAGATGCAGTGCATTAAATCCTGCAACATATCTCCCAGGTGTGCCTGGACAGGCACAAAGGGTGGAGGATGAGAGTGATGGTGAAGGAGGATTTAGTAAGGAAAATGACACACATGATTGTATGGAATATTTGACCCAAAATTTCACGGCAAGGCCTGACATCAGTGACAACCCACTGGAAGATGTAGATTTTACTTTCTACACTGACGGCAGTTGTCACAGATAGACGGACTCGGGAGACTTGTGTACTGGATACGCAGTCGTAGATGACCAAGGTACCATAGAAGCGGAACCCCTAGGCCCACCACACTCAGCACAAGTTGCTGAACTGGTTGCCCTAACCAGAGCATGCGAATTGGCTAAAGGCAAGTCAGCCAATATCTACACGGATTCTAGGTACGCCTTCGAGTAGTCCATGATTTCGGGGCCCTATGGCGCATCAGAAATTTCATGACGGCAGCTGGCACACCCGTAGCGCATGCAGCCCACATCAAAAGACTTCTAACAGCGATACAGGAACCCGACAGAGTGGCTGTTATCAAGTGTAAAGCCCACACGTATAGCCAAGACCCGGTATCACTTGGTAACAGCCGAGCAGACAAAGCTGCTAAATCAGCAGCCAGTACCCCCATACAGACAGACACGACACAACTGATGGTATTTAATACTGTAAACACACAGAAATTATATGAAATGCAAAATTTGTGTTCACCACAAGAAAAGGCAGTTTGGAGGTCAAAAGGATATGGCCTGGAGTCCTCAGGACTCTGGACAGATGGACAGGGTAAGCCAGTGGCACCCAGAGCATACCTTCCAAGTCTAGCGGAAGCGGCACATGGACTGACTCATCTAGGCAAAGAAGGAATGTGTAAGTTGGTAAGAGCTTATTGGTGCGCCCCAGGATTCTCTTCCCATGCGGGTAAAAGAGCGATGACATGTCTCACCTGCTTGAGGAAGAATATCGGAAAGGCAATACCAACAGAGCCATCCCATATCCCTTCTACAGATGGTCCTTTCCAGGTAATACAAATTGATTTCATACAATTGCCACCTTGTAGAAATTTAAAATATGTATTGGTTTGTATTGACGTGTTCTCAAATTGGGTTGAAGCATTTCCCGCGGCCACAAATACCGCTGTGTTTACTGCAAAGAAAATTGTGCAGGAATTTGTGTGTAGGTACGATATCCCTAGAATCATTGAGAGTGATAGGGGTACCCATTTTACAGGTGAAGTTTTTCAAGCAATGTGTAAGTTGATGGGAATTAATAGTAAGCTGCACACTCCGTACCGCCCCCAGGCGAGTGCGAAAGTGGAAAGAGTAAACAGCACTATTAAAAACAAATTAAGCAAGGTAATGGCTGAAACAGGATTGTTGTGGCCCGAAGCTTTGCCAATCGTATTATACAGCATCAGAACCACTCCCAGGTCCCCTCTTAATCTGTCTCCTTTTGAAATTCTGTTTGGTCGACAACCCCATGTTATGATTAACCCCCAGGATGATTTGAAATGTAACAATGAAGTAACTGTAAAGTATTTGGTTAAGATGAGTAAGCAATTGAGGAATCAGAATGATAATCTAAAGTTGGTGATTCCTGATTTGCCAGACAGTAATTGTCATGACATGAAACCTGGGGATTATGTAATGATACAGAATTTTCTACGCTCAGGTTGCCTTATTGACAGATGGGAAGGACCATATCAAGTCTTATTGACCAGCACGACAGCATTGAAGGTTGCAGAGAGAGAGACTTGGGTCCATTCGTCTCATTGTAAAAAGGTTGCTGACCCAGAGAGGTCCCGTGATAAAGAACAGACGGTAGAGGTTGTATCACTAGAGTGTCTGTTCCGGGAAGGTTGAGACGACACCTGAGCGCTGAGAATAATAAGACCGGAGGCGTTTGTCGAGCCAGATTTCTTTCTCCCTTTTGTTATTTTCTCCAGTTCCCATCTCCCTCCTATTCTCCTCCCCCCTTCTTATTTTTCTCCTTTTCCTCCTATAAGATGGACTTGCCCCAAGAGACTGTGATCCAGATTTTCCTGTTGACCATGATGTTGACCAGAGCAGTCTGTCTCGGTGAGAGTACCATGGAGGTCGAGAAAGGATCTGGAATGGGTTCTGATGACCAGGATGGAGGCGTAGTTTTCCAAGAGCAACATAATCACCGAGTAAAGGCGAGTATCAGAAAACGATCTGGTAGCATTGACAATAGAAGGAATTGTGAAGGATTGTTAGCTGAAGAGAACTGCATCTGTAGGCATTGTGACAATATAGTTGAGGATGGGTGCATCAAGAAATGTCAGTCCAGTTTTAATGTCCACATGGACCGGCATCCATTGGGTGACTATCACTCCTTAGTGGGTAAAGTGTTAAACCAGACAGACTGTTGGGTATGCTCTCAAGTACCTCAAGGTCACAGCAAATCAGGGCTAGTACCATTCCCGTTAACTGTAGGAGAGGTACTTGAGTTAAGTGGTGGGAGGCCGGTGGACAAGAGGTTTAATATCTCTAGTCCTCCTAGTTTGAAGCTCCACCAGTATCATGTGGATAAGTCCTTAGTATGCTTTAACATTTCCAATCCCCGAAAGCCGGGAAATTGGGAAGTGTCATGGAGTAATCAAACCATGACATTTTCATATAGAGCCGATAGAATGCCCATAGACACAGAGCTTATACGCCAGATCGCCAACAGTGGAAAATATTTCCGGTATAGGTACACTCTAGGAAGTAGGACCCTGCGAGTTGGAGAAGTATCACCAGGATACTGTGCACATATCATACAACCTGATACGTGTACTAGACAGATGGGAGAATTAGGGTTAGGAGATTTCACATGGAAAATTTGTAACATGGTTATGTCATACTCCGTCCCATATGTTCTCCCCGATGATGCATATTTCATATGCGGGAGAAAGGCGTATAAGTGGCTTGCCCCAAACTCAGAGGGATTGTGTTACATTGGAAAAGTACTGCCAGAAGTAATGACTGTATCCCATACCAAAATGAAAGACATTCACCGCGGTGCCCAAGCTCCTTATACTCACACTCATTACGAGCACGTCGTTAAACGGCACCTGATAGAAAGGACAGAGCATCCGGCCTCTGATCTGATCCATGAATCCACCGGGATTCAATTCCTACTCGCGTTAGATATCACTCGTACCGCCAGAGGAGTGATAAATTATAGATATATATCTGCGCTAGCGAACTTGTTAGACAATATCACCGAAATGTATGACGACACGTTTAGGTACACTGGGAGAGAGTTACAAGCCTACAAAACAGAGCTGGTTCAGCATAGGATGATTCTCAATTACCTCACAGCAGTGACAGGCGGGTATTGTGTTACCCTAGCAACTCAGTATGGTGTAAAGTGCTGCACGTATATTACAAACAGCACTGAGGACCCGGCCGAGGTCATAGACCAAAAGATGGATGACATTTTGCAATTGAAGTGGGAGTTTCGAAGGAAACACAATCTCACACTCGCTGCTGTGGGTAATGAGCTGACCAGTTGGGTGTCATGGTTGAACCCACGAAATTGGTTCTCTGGTTTAGGAGAATGGACCCAAGGTATTATAATGGACGTAGGGAAATTTCTCTTGTGTATTCTGGGAGTCGTCATATTGGTTGGTCTGATATTTAGATGCGTTCGGGCTTTAACGAAGTGTAAAGGTAGTACTAGAGTGATGAGTCTGAGGAGCGAGGACACTGTAATAACAACAACTAATTTGATTTATGACCCAACGATAGAGACAATGTTGTGATGAAAATGTGATTCCACAGTCCGTTTCTTTCACCCGTTTCTCCTTTGTTTTCCTCCAAGGGACAAAGACATCCGCTTGGAAGAAGAATTTGACAACCTCTTTTATACAGACCATTGATGAACTGTCACAGACCCCCAATATCCCTAGTGACTTTAACTTTTTACGAAAGCCCAATACTTTAGAGACTGTAATTTTATGGACAATGGAACAGCTTTTGCTCGCTATTTATAGCAAAAGCACCGAGAGACATCAGACAACATGTACATCAAGACAAGACCTCAATCGGCGACTGTTTATTTAAACTCACATAGTTTACGACTGCATTTATAACGATTGTTTCTTATCTTCATCTCTACAACCTCCAGGTAGTATCTCACATAGTCGACAGGTGATTCTCACATATTAGCATTCACATGTCCCCCCCCCTTCATGTATCATCAACTAAATGTGCTCCCCCATTTGTTGCAACCAAAAGCCGAAAAGAGCTCGGTAGAGTTTGACAGCCCATCCACAGACCCTTGATACGGGATAAGAAGGATTCAAATGTATACTTCGCAATACCTCGAAGCTTGATTTAGAACACGTACGGCACGATGATACATGACCCCTCAAACATGGATCTCATACACACATGCTTTTACTGTCTCACTAGGTCATACTTTTCCCACCTTCTCCTCTCCTCCCTTTACCCAATCATAAAAAGGTATTTACATGATGACATATATTTTTCTGTTTTGTTTAGGAAGTGGCAGTTATTGGTGACTGCCAAAGGCTGGACTGTCAAAGTCGAAAAATATAGCGACCTATGATGCCTTGTACTAACCCCATGCGCTTGCCCGCTGCACGTGCACATTCTCTCCCGTGCGTGCGCATATTCGCAGTTGCGTGACGGCGCCACCACGGTCATGCGCTCAGGCGCGTGCCGCGTGGTATGTGCATTTATGGTAGAGTTTGTGTGCGTCTGGCGGGCGACTCGATCGTTACATAATTAATCCAAATAATGTATTTTATAGGTTATGGTCTCCTTAATAATATCAGTAAGTTTGTTTAGTGTAACTGGTTCATGGACAGAGAGATCCCTCTTTACATGATACAAAGGGTCAGACAGGTTTTGAGCAGTGGTGTTTAGTATGCAACGGTAGAGTATATTGTTAGTAACATTCCGGTGTTGGTTCGAAAGAGATTAATCGCTCCTGCGAATAGTTATGGTTATAAGAAGTTTATGGACATTTACTGTATTTGCAATTCATTATCCATGCGGCGGGAATCCTGAGATTCCCTCCCACCTGAGCAGTATGAAATAGTCACAGCCCACCTGTTTGAATCAACCTATGACCTTTTGTTATAATGTGAAGACAGATTCCTGTGTCCAATGAACAATGAGATTGTAGGCCCCTTTGTAGTGTACTGTATGTAGTGTATATAAGGCAGCCAGTCTGGGCCAGCTCAGTCTACTCTCCACAACGGTTTTCATCATTGACTAACTAGAGAGCTGGTACCAGGACTGCGCAGCGATCATTCCCCAGTGTGTAAGTTTTTCTCTGTAACCAACTTGTTCTCTGTTTGTATTTGCCATACTCTTTCTCTCTCTCTCTCTGTTATTGTTACGCTGTTGTATATTGTATAAGTTCGGTTATTTTGTTTAGGTGTTTCATGTTAGTGCTGTAGTGTATAAGCTGTAACTGTTTTCCCCTTTTACATACTAAAATCATCTAGATAAAGGTTTTGGAACCTTACAAGGTATTGTGTGTTTATCATTACATTGCTAAGGGTATTCGGAGCGTCTCAATCGCTCAAGCGGCTTTTACATAATTGAGGTTAATCAGCGTTACATTGTGTTGCATACAAGGTTTACTGTGTCATTCTGTGAGCGTCTGCGCCGCTCGTGTTCCTCTTGTGGGCACAGCGTCCGCTACGCTAGTAGCGTAGCATTACGGTACTCGGACCGCCTATAGCGTGCTCGATACCCAGCGTAAGCCGTGAGCGAACGTGCCGCTCGTGCGTCTCGACCAAGGCCTAGCGCCTGCTACGCTAAGTGCGTACCTTTACGGTACCCCGTACGCCCATTGCGTACTGAGTCTCTTACCAGTATATAGTGAATGTTATAAGATAAATAATTAGCTTTATCAATGGGCATAGAGGGAGGAGCCAGCATACGTTATCAACTTCTATAGTGCCCATGGCTCTAAGTGGACCCGTCTATACCCCCCATGGTACTAAATGGATTCCCAGTATCCCCTAGGACGCAAGAGAAAAAGTGTTAAACAAATCAAAATATGTTTTATATTTTAGATTCCTCAAAGTAGCCCCCTTTTGCTTTGATGACAGCTTTGCACACTCTTGGCATTCTCTCAATCAGCTGCATGAGGTAGTCTCCTGGAATGGTTTTCCAACAGTCTTAAAGGAGTTCCCAGAGGTGCTGAGCACTTGTTGGCTGCTTTTCCTTCACTCTGCGGTCCAACTCATCCCAAACCATCTCAATTGGGTTAGGTCGGGTGATTGTGGAGGCCAGGTCATCTGACGCAGCACTCCATCACTTTCCTTCTTGGTCAAGTAGCCCTTACATAGCCTGGAGGTGTGTTTGGGGTTATTATCTTGTTGAAAAACAAATGATGGTCCCAGTAAGTGCAAACCAGATGGGATGGCATGGTGATGCAGAATGCTGTGGTAGCCTTGCTGGTTAAATGTGCCTTGAATTTTGAATAAATCACCAACAGTGTCACCAGCAAAGCACCCCCACACCATCACACCTCCTCCTCCATGCTTCACAGTGGGAACCACACATGCAGAAACCATCCGCTCACCTTCTCTGCGTCTCACAAAGACACGGCGGTTGGCACCAAAAATCTCAAATTTGGACTCATCAGACCAAAGTACATATTTCCACTGGTCTAATGTCCATTCCTTGTGTTTGTTGGCCCAAGCAATTCTCTTCTTCTTGTTGTTCATCCTCATTAGTGGCTTCTTCGCAGCAATTTGACCATTAAGGCCTGATTCACGCAGTCTCCTCTGAACAGTTGATGTTGAGATTTGTCTGCTACTTGAACTCTGTGAAGAATTTATGTGGGCTCTAATCTGAGGTGCTGTTAAGTAGCGGTTTCTGAGGCTGGTAACTACTGAATTTATCCTCTGCAGCAGAGGTTACCATTGGTCTTCCTTTCCTGGGGCAGTCCTCATGAGAGCCAGTGTCATCATAGCGTTCGATGGTTTTTGCAACTGCACTTGAGGATACATTCAAAGTTCTTTAAATTTTCCGTATCGACTGATCTTCAGGTCTTAAAGTAATGATGGACTGTCGTTTCTCCTTGCTGAGTTGAGTGGTTCGTGCCATAATATGGATTACAACAGTAGTCAAATAGGGTGTCCACTGTGTGCCAACCCTAACTCTGATGGTCTCAAACACATTAAGAAGCTAAGTAATTCCACAGATTGACTCTTGAAAAGGCACGCCTGTTAATTCAAAACTAGAAATGAGCGGGTTCGGTTTTACTCGGTTCTCAAAACGGCATCTTATTGGCTCACGGACGTCACGTGTTTTGGATAGCCAATAAGAAACATCCGGATAAAACCGAACTGGCGTTAATTCTGGCGTTACATTCGAACCCGCTCATCTCTATTCAAAACCATTCCAGGAGACTACCTCATGAAGCTGATTGAGAGAATGTCAAGAGTGCGCAAAGCTGTCATCAAAGCAAAAGGGGGCTACTTTGAGGAATCTAAAATATATTTTGATTTGTTTTCACAATTTTTTGTTTACAACATAATTCCATATGTGTTCTTTCACAGTTTTGATGTCTTCAGTATTAATCTACAATATAGAAAATAATTAAAATAAATAAAACCCATTGAATGAGAAGGTGTGTCCAAACTTTTGACTGGTACTATATATATATATATATATATATATATATATATATATATATATACACACACACACTGTATATGTACACGGTGATTCAAAAGTCCCAGTACACACTTTGTTTCAAAAACTGTGCAGGATATAGGAAAACTGAATACTCCAGTAAGGTATGCGTGCGGTGGGATATCTTTTAGGGTATGCGCTGAACATGGGCGCCATCTTGAATCTAAGTCAGTTTTCCCATTTCCTGCAAAGGTTTTGAAACAAAAGGGTGTACTGCGACTTTTGAATCAGTGTGTGTGTGTATATATATATATATATATATATATATACACACACATACACACACACTGTATATAAACTCTCAATGTTCTCATTTGTAGACAATATGACAGCTGATTATCAGGGAAAATGTGGCCCAGTCCTTGTGAGAGCAACCCTTCGTTTGTCATTGTCAATAAGTGATGATGCATATTATCAGGAAGCTTTTTACATGACATAGATCATCATGCTGTTTGCCCATCAGATATTTTCTGTGCAATCCTATTTTATAGTTGGATTATGAACAGGTAATGCAATATGTCTGAGGTAAAATCAACAAAGCTCTGTGTCTTCCAGCACTTACAGATGGACGGATAAGTGGGCATGGAGTGGAAATCATATTGTAAACTGTGATAACAAGACCTCAGCCAGCAACACAGGCATAAAGCAGGAGTGAGCGGGCATAGAGCATGGTGAATCAGGAGTAAAATATGTGAACTATGTTTACTGACTGTCAATACAAGTGCTCTGACATATGAGGAGATGATAATGGATATACAGTATATAAACATATTACAGCAATACTTAGGATGTACATCTCATGGGCTAATCCTAAAAAACTCTTTAGGTTGCTGAAGTCTCTAATCAAAAAGCAGCAAGAAAAGAAAGCAAGCGTCTTATAGTGATGAACAACATTAAGATATGCTTATTACGAGAGGAAGGAAGGGGCCCAGGTGCTGACTCCGTCTGGGCCTCGTACTCTCTACCCAGTTGCCAGCTGAGTAGCACTAGTAGACTCTAGCGATGTGGTAGAATTTACTGAGCATGCACGGGTTTCTGCTAAAATGGATGCTGCACCATTTTCCTGGAGACCTATGATTTCCATACTGCACTTACGCAAAATGCAGGGAAAATGGGCCAAGTTCCCAGTGATTTTGTAGAGCAGCTGCTGCCAGAGCAATACCCTCATCATTTACACCTCACTGTACCTGTCCCACATCATTTACACCTCCGCGTACCTGTCCCACATTATTTACACCTCAGTGTACCTGTCCTACATCATTTACACCTCCACATACCTGTCCCACATAATTTAAACCTCAGCGTACTTGTCCCACAACATTTACACCTCACCGTTCCTGTCCTACATCATTTACACCTCCACATACATGTCCCACATCATTTACACCTCAGCGTACCTGTCCTACATAATTTACACCTCCACTTACCTGTCCCGCATCATTTACACCTCAGCGTACCTGTCCTGCATAATTTACACCTCCACATACCTGTCCCACATCATTTACACCTCAGCGTACCTGTCCCACATCATTTACACCTCAGCGTACCTGTCCCGCATAATTTACACCTCCACATACCTGTCCCACATCATTTACACCTCCGCGTACCTGTCCCACATTATTTACACCTCAGTGTACCTGCCCTACATCATTTACACCTCCACATACCTGTCCCACATAATTTAAACCTCAGCGTACTTGTCCCACAACATTTACACCTCACCGTTCCTGTCCTACATCATTTACACCTCCACATACATGTCCCACATCATTTACACCTCCACTTACCTGTCCCACATCATTTACACCTCCACTTACCTGTCCCGCATCATTTACACCTCAGCGTACCTGTCCCACATCATTTACACCTCAGCGTACCTGTCCTACATCATTTACACCTCCACATACCTGTCCCACATAATTTAAACCTCAGCGTACTTGTCCCACAACATTTACACCTCACCGTTCCTGTCCTACATCATTTACACCTCCACATACCTGTCCCACATCATTTACACCTCAGCGTACCTGTCCCACATCATTTACACCTCCACATACCTGTCCCACATCATTTACACCTCAGCGTACCTGTCCCACATCATTTACACCTCAGCGTACCTGTCCCACATCATTTACACCTCAGCGTACCTGTCCCACATCATTTACACCTCAGCGTACCTGTCCCACATCATTTACACCTCAGCGTACCTGTCCCACATCATTTACACCTCAGCGTACCTGTCCCACATCATTTACACCTCAGCGTACCTGTCCCACATCATTTACACCTCAGCGTACCTGTCCCACATCATTTACACCTCAGCGTACCTGTCCCACATCATTTACACCTCAGCGTACCTGTCCCACATCATTTACACCTCAGCGTACCTGTCCCACATCATTTACACCTCAGCGTACCTGTCCCACATCATTTACACCTCAGCGTACCTGTCCCACATCATTTACACCTCAGCGTACCTGTCCCACATCATTTACACCTCAGCGTACCTGTCCCACATCATTTACACCTCAGCGTACCTGTCCCACATCATTTACACCTCAGCGTACCTGTCCCACATCATTTACACCTCAGCGTACCTGTCCCACATCATTTACACCTCAGCGTACCTGTCCCACATCATTTACACCTCAGAGTACCTGTCCCACATCATTTACACCTCAGCGTACCTGTCCCACATCATTTACACCTCAGCGTACCTGTCCCACATCATTTACACCTCAGCGTACCTGTCCCACATCATTTACACCTCAGCGTACCTGTCCCACATCATTTACACCTCAGCGTACCTGTCCCACATTATTTACACCTCAGCGTACCTGTCCCACATCATTTACACCTCAGCGTACCTGTCCCACATCATTTACACCTCAGCGTACCTGTCCCACATCATTTACACCTCAGCGTACCTGTCCCACATCATTTACACCTCAGCGTACCTGTCCCACATCATTTACACCTCAGCGTACCTGTCCCACATCATTTACACCTCAGCGTACCTGTCCCACATCATTTACACCTCAGCGTACCTGTCCCACATCATTTACACCTCAGCGTACCTGTCCCACATCATTTACACCTCAGCGTACCTGTCCCACATCATTTACACCTCAGCGTACCTGTCCCACATCATTTACACCTCCGCGTACCTGTCCCACATCATTTACACCTCAGCGTACCTGTCCCACATCATTTACACCTCAGCGTACCTGTCCCACATCATTTACATCTCCACGTACCTGTCCCACATCATTTACATATCCACGTACCTGTCACACATCATTTACATATCCACGTACCTGTCCCACATCATTTACATATCCACGTACCTGTCCCACATCATTTAACCAATTATTGAGGGTTTTTTTTAGAGAAATTCCCCTGAAAACTGACATGTCATTATTGGCCATATTATGCTATTTAAACCCTTCCAAGTGCATGATTATTCGTTGGAAGAGGTGAGCCAGAGGTTCTGCATTGTTTCCCGGCATTTTGACCTTATAATAAAGATTTCCCCTACCTTTTCCCCTGCTCAGGGGGATTCGCACAAAAATACATGACTTTCATCTAGAAAAGCAATGCGAGTTTAGCACTGAATTGCAAATGTAGTTCGCAGTGCGAGTTCGCTGTGACAGACTCGCAGACCTATTTAAATTAACCCCTTGAAGTGTAAAGAACAGAGTACTGATGATGTCATCTGATCTCAGCTACAGAATTTCCTGATTATTCTAAAGGCAAGTTGTTCAGCAATCCCTGCATCTGAGGTCAGACAGTGCGCTTCCGCAAGATGTTCTTTATAATACAGCCCAGATCAAATCAGCTGTCGGGAATCTGAGATATCTAGGCTGTTGAATACAAAAGAAATCTTTATTAACGGATAGGAAGAGTTTCTGCATATCTCTCAAATCCCATAATTATAGCAAGAAATGGCTGGGAAGATCGTATTCTAAGACTACAAACATCTTTTCCGCTTTCACAGCAACTGTTACTGGGCAAGCCTTCAGTTGTCAGGAGCTCATGGAATCGTAAGCATGAGAAGGAGCAGGAACTGCTGACTGACTGCACCAAGCTTCATCATGAAGTAATGACTGCACTTCAGTCATTTCCCACACGTTTCCTTATTAGCTACATAACGCTGGCTGTGCAATGTGGTATCTGGATGATGAAAGAGCTACACTGTCTAGTCAAACAGTTAATAGTCGACATTGCTTCAGGTCGACAGGTACAAAAGGTCGACACATGTTTTTATTTTTTTTATTTTTACCAACATTTGCTTGATTTTCCATCCACGTGGACTATGACTTGGAAACGTAACCTTACCCAAAGCGTAGCGAGGGTCTATGTTTGTACTGATGGTGGTCACAAAACATGAAATATACAAGATGCTGCGAAACTCCCCCTCAAAAAAATAAAAAATGTGTCGACCATTTATGTGTTGCCCATTGTCATATCAACCTTTAGACCTTGTTGACCTTTCGTACCCGTCGACCTTAACCACTGTCGACCTTTGATCTGTTGATGTTTTGCACCTGTCAACCTAAAGCATGTCCACCACATGGTGTCGACCTATTGCCTGTCTATCTAGACAGTGTAGATCTTTCATACCACACCCGTGCAAAGCTGCAACTTGTAGTTCTATTTATGTAAAAAATACAAAATATAACATTTAGTGCATCTGTAGTTATTGTCTAAATAGACTAAACCTAAGTTTAATATACAGTATTCACCAAACATGAACCAAATAAGTAATGCATGATACATATCGTCTGCTCAAAGCAGCAATGTGAATTCAGGACCTTCAGCATGGATCGCTATTCAGAGAAACTGCAGTTGTCTGCGAGAAGAAAGGCGCCGCCCGGACAGGAAGAAAAAAGGCCCGGTGCAAAATTGCTAATGGATTGCAGATTATTGAGGGTCATTCCGAGTTGTTCGCTCGTTAGTTTTTTTCGCAACGGAGCGATTTGTCGCAAACTGCGCATGCGCAATGTTCGCAGTGCGCCTGCGCCAAGTAAATTAGCACAAAAGTTTGGTATTTTACTCACGGCCTAACAAAGTTTTTTCATCAGTCTGGTGATCGGAGTGTGATTGACAGGAAGTGGGTGTTTCTGGGCGGAAACTGACCGTTTTATGGGAGTGTGCGGAAAAACGCAGGCGTTTCAGGGGAAAACGCTGGAGTGGCTGGAGAAACGGGGGAGTGTCTGGGCGAACGCTGGGTGTGTTTGTGACGTCAAACCAGGAACGAAACTGACTGAACTGATCGCAGTGTAGGAGTAAGTCTCGAGCTACTCAGAAACTGCTAAGAAATTTCTATTCGCAATTCTGCTAATCTTTCGTTCGCAATTCTGCTATGCTAAGATACACTCCCAGAGGGCGACGGCCTAACGTGTGCAATGCTGCTAAAAGCAGCTAGCGAGCGAACAACTCGGAATGAGGGCCGCTGTCCACTCGCAGATGCATAAGCAATTCCCGGAACATGGGCCCTCATTCCGAGTTGATCGCTCGCTAGCTGCTTTTAGCAGCAGTGTGAAAGTACTTCGCGCGTGCGTACTGCGACCCGTACGCATGCGCAGAAATGCCACTTTTTTACCTAATCGCCGCGCTGCGAACGAAAGCAGCTAGCGATCAACTCGGAATAAGGGCTTGGAAGAATCTTTGCCGTCTGAGCAAATATGAGTAGGTCTGAGGCTGCCACTAATCTGTGACTGAGACGGCCTGGAAGTGGCCTGCGCTGACATCAGAGACCCTCCCCAAAAACACTTGGGCACGCCTGCGTTTATTATGACACACCCATAAAACGGACGGTTTGTGCCCAGAAACGCCGGCTTCCTGTCAGTCAAACAGCGGTTATTTTGCGTTTATCATCTGTACGCAATTTGTGTCGCTATTACCCCTCACACATGCGCAATGCGAAAGCTACACATACGCAGTCGTTCGATAATCGCTCAATTTGCGATTTCTCTGAATAGCGATCCATGCCGACTTAGGCCCTCAGATCCATAAGTATATGAAGAAAAGTAGTATTACATATATTTATTTTGTTATTTTCCCTTTTCTGTTAGTATGACATCACAATTCCTGTGTTCATAAGACCTGTTTTCCTTCTGCACTAGTCACCCCTCAGGACTCTGCTACCAGAGGGCCACCATCTCTTCTCCTGTCATTGCATGTGATCTGACATGGGAATGGAGGATTAGGCTGAAGGGTCTATTGGGGGCCGGGGCAATGTGCACAAAGAGGTCTAGCACTGTGGCAGCTAGTCAATGAAATCTGGCAACACTTCTATACATTGTGGCCGGGGAATCTGTATAATATGAAAGGTGATTTATTCTGAGCGGAGCCTGATTAAGAGGCCTATGTATAATTCAATAAGTGCGGCGTTTCCCCCCAAAACACCCGTTTCCGGGGAGATACCCACACATATTAAGTATTCCCTGAATGTACCATGGAGGGACCCCAGCAGATATCTCGGATATCTGTTGCAGTTCCTCCATTTCCGTCAGCAACCGCAACACCCATCGGTTTCTAAGGGGTTGCAAAGCTGTCCAATTTACCTCACAATAACTACCGGGAGAGGGTTCCTCCGGAACACTCCCTGGCAATGGTCCCTGCATATGTGTGGTCAGCAGACTGCGCATGTGCAGGAGTCCCAAGACCCTGCTGATGCTGTCACCTCACTCCGAACACATTCTCCCAGAGCCCATGTCCCTGCATGTGAACATTGATAAACCCAGGTGGTACTTACATTTTTCTTGCAGCAAGTAGCAGCGATAGGAAATGACTGTTATCAGTCTGAAGTCTGATAATTGATACATATGCTCCTAAGGGTGGGGTTCACAGGGTCGACCACACTTAGGTCGACCACTATTGGTCGACAGTAAACTAAGTCGACACCCAAAATAGGTTGACACAAGCATTAGGTCGACATGAGCAAGTTCTACATAACAAAAGGTTGACATGAGGTTTTTTTAAAACATTTTGGGTTGTTTTCTTCGTAAAGTGACCGGGAACCCCAATTAGTGCACCGTGTCCCCTTGCCATGCTTCGGGGTTCAAGTTACCGTTCCCAATTGTAGTTCACGTGGATTGTAAAGTAAGAAAAAGTTCAAAAAATGAAAAAAAATTGTGAAAAACTCATGTTGACCTTTTGTCATGTCAACCTAGAACATGTCAACCTGGTGACCATGTCAACCTAGAAACCCTGTCGACCGAATGCATGTCGTCCAATAGTGGTCGACCTAGTGACTGTCGACCTACGTGTGGTCAACCTAGAGACTGGATACCGCTCCTAAGACCCCATGTGGCTGTTGGAGTATAGGGGGTCATTCCGAGTTGATCACTCGCTGCTGATTTTTGCAGCGCAGCGATCAGGTGAAAAAAAACAGCATTTATGCGCATGCGTATGGGCCGCAATGCGCACGCGCGTCGTACGGGTACAAAGCCCGTTGTGGTTGTGCACAGGTTCTAGCGAAGTTTTTCTTTGCACTGACGGCCGCAACAAGATAGACAGAAAGGGGGCGTTTCTGGGTGTCAACTGACCGTTTTCAGGGAGTGTTTGCAAAAACGCAGGCTTGTCTGAAAAAACGCAGGCGTGGCTGGGCGTTCGCTGGGTGGGTGTATGACGTCAAATCCGGACACGAGTAGGCTGAAGTGATCGCAAGCGCTGAGTAGGTTCAGAGCTATTCTGAAACTGCACAAACTGTTTCTGCAGAGCTTGGCTGCACAAGTGTTCGCACTTCTGCTAAGCTAAAATACACTCCCCAGTGGGCGGCAGCATAGCGTTTGCACGGCTGCTAAAACTAGCTAGCGAGCGATCAACTTGGAATGACCCCCTCAGTACCTTGTCTCCTGTGTATACATTACACTGGGTGCGCATCCTCTAGTGTTTACCCTCTAGTGCTGGAGCATCTGGGAGGCGGAGACTGATCACACAGTTCCTCCGGCAGTGGAGAGAGAGAGAGACAGTTCCTCTGGCAGCGGAGAGAGAGAGACAGTTCCTCCGGCAGTGGAGAGAGAGAGAGAGACAGTTCCTCTGGCAGCGGAGAGAGAGAGAGACAGTTCCTCCGGCAGCGGAAAGAGAGAGAGACAGTTCCCCCGGCAGTGGAGAGAGACAGTTCCTCCGGCAGTGGAGAGAGAGAGAGAGACAGTTCCTCCTGCAGTGTAGAGAGAGAGATGGTTCCTCTGTAGCGTGTGTCACACTGCCTGAGCGGGACAGAGAGCAGTGGGCGATATGTGTTCCTTCCAATGGGAGTCAGTCTGCGTGGATGTGCAGCCTTCCATCCCATACTGTCAGAGTCACTACCTTACCACAGCCGCATGACATATATAGCGATAAGTACTGCGCTTTCACTGTACCAGCCTGTTATATATATATGAGTGAGTTTCTGCTGCTGCAGAACATCTTCTGCATTAACAAGTGTTGTCGTTGTATGTTAATAAACCAGCATTCTGGTTAACTATCAATTGTGTGGATTACCATCACTATCAAGCACTGCAACGCTCTGCCAACAGTGGCTCTAGGTAATATAGTGGTTTGGGCCTTTCTTTTGATACAAATAACCCATATCACAATCAGTTGGGGTAATCCGGACCCGCAGTACCCACTGAGCCCTAGATGAGTGCATATGTTGCATAGTGGGTGATCCAGCTTTGGTTCTGTGTAATGCAGATGACAATGAAAGAGAGTGTAATTATTATATCCATGCAAAGGGCGCTGTTCGCAGCTCTTCATATACACATACCTGACGGTAATTTAGGGTCACTGAGCCGGAACCGGTCTGGTCTGCAGCCTGGAACTTCTCTGCAGAATATAAGAGAGATTAGATAAAACGTTATCTTTCATTCAGAAACTGATCAGCTCAGACCTACAGATAACATCCAAACGCTGAGCATATTTTATATTGCCACATGCAGATTGTTCTCCTGCTGTCTCTTGCCTGACACACGACATGGTCAGTCACTGGGTGAGATCTTCCCAAGATCTATAAAGTAATATCACTGCCTCTCTGTGCCTTCATGTAAGTGTAAAGAAGAAACGGTCACGCAGGCACTTTGTGTGCCTGATATTGAGCTCTGTGTTCCCACGCTCTAGTTGCCTTCTCTTAGTGGGCAGTATAAATGGCTCTGTACACTAGATCTACTATGGATGCTGCTGGGTTATATCAGTTGGTTTGACCTGTATCAGTAGACTATAGTCAGTGAGCAAAAGTTAAGGGCTCTACACACTGTGCGATTCGGGCGATTTGAATAATGAACAACGGGCCGACTACAGACCTGTTCGCTCGCTAGTTTTTTTTTGCAGCCCTGCGTTCGCATAGTCGCCGCCCATAGGGGAGTGTATTTTCACTTTGCAAGTGTGTGAACGCATGTGTATCAGAACTGTACAAACAGATCCTGTGCAGTCTCTGAGTAGCCCAGGACTTACTCAGGCGCTGCGATGACATCAGACTGTCCGGGACCGGAATTGACGTCAGGAACCCTCCCTGAAAACGCATGGACACGCCTGCGTTTTCCAACCACTCCCAGAAAACAGTCAGTTGACACCCACAAACGGCTTCTTCCTGTCAATCTGCTTGCGATCAGCTGTGCGAATGGATTCTTTGCACAAACCCATAGCTGAGCGGCGATCCGCTTTGTACCCGTGCGACGCGCCTGCGTATTGCGGTGCATACGGATGCGCAGTTTAGACCTGATCGCAGGCTGTATGAAAACGCAGCCTAGCGATCAGGTCTGAATTAGGCTACATGAATGATTTTTCAGTAACGATTTTTACCATACACACTGAACGATTTGTATGAACGAGTATAAAACGATATTAAATGTATTAATTGTATTAAATGATAATAGACCAACGATGAACGACTGCGGGGATGCATATCATTCATCGTCGGTGGCTCCACACTGAACTATATGAACGATATATCGTTCATTTTTTAACGATCTCTTTCATATCTTTCTAAAATGTTGTCCAGTGTGTAGAGCCCTTTAGATGGTATCATTGGATCTGAATGGAGAGTTAGCAGGCCAGACAGGTGAAGACCAAATGTTAAGGGGCCTACACACTGGGCGATATCTTGAAAGATATGAACGATATTGTTCATAAATGAACAATAAATCGTTCATATCTTTTAGTGTGGATGCATCAACAATGAACAATGCATTCGTTCATCGCTGAACGATCATCGTTGATACATGCCAGTCAGTATGGACGATATAGATGTACGTACCCTCGTATCGTCCAAATTGACCATCGATATCGCCCAGTGTGTAGTAAAAATCGACCACTGATAATATCGATGGTCGATAATATCGATGGTCAAAAACATCGTCCAGTGTGTAGCCCCCTTTAGAGAGGTCTTGAAGGTCAGACAGATGAAGACCAAATGAGAGAGCTCTGGATGCCAAGGGGGGGATCAGAGACAGGCGGCCACAGCTCACTGGAGTGTATGGGTCGAATTCAAATGTTTGAAGAGTCAGTTGGGTGTCTGTGTTTTCCTATCTGATAGACAGGAAAAAACAGACTCCCAACCGACTTTCCAAACATTTGAATTCCCCCTATGTATCAATAGAGGGTTAGTTAAGAATGGGTGACTAATGCAGGATTGCAAGATGCCGGAGAAATGCCAGATGAGAGTGCGAGAACATCTAGTAGGGTGGGGAAGGAGATGACTAGGTGTGAAGAAATGGTACAGAGAGGCGGAAAGAGAAGAAGAAGAGCAGAGATTTCCTCCTCGGTTACAGGGAGGGAGCATGAAGGACAAAGAGAAGTGCAGGGGAGTTGAGATTTCATAAAACTTCATGTCAGAAGGAGTCTACACAATGTAGAGATACAGTACATCAGGTGACCGACATACAATGCAATTCTGGTGCTTATTTTACAAAGCTAAGCCCATCCTGGTGGCTAATATACCCTGCCGAAAACAATCTGCAAGCCAGACGCCGGAGCTACTGTAAAGGGCCCTACACACTTGTAAAGATATGAACGCTATCATTCATATCTTTCAGTGTGGATGCTTCAACGATGAAAGATGTGCGTGTCCACAATCGTTCATTGTTAAACGATCGTTTAAACATGCCAGTCAATTTAGACAATATAGGCCCTCATTCCGAGTTGATCGGTCGCTAGCTGCTTTTAGCAGCATTGCACACGCTAGGCCGCCGCCCTCTGGGAGTGTATCTTAGCTTAGCAGAATAGCGAACGAAAGATTAGTAGAACTGCTCGAAAATCTTTTCCTGCAGTTTCTGAGTAGCTCCAGACCTACTCCTAGATTGCGATCACCTCAGTCCATTTAGTTCCTTGTTTGACGTCACAAACACGCCCTGCGTTCGGCCAGCCACTCCCCCGTTTCTCCAGCCACTCCTGCGTTTTAGCCTGACACGCCTGCGTTTTTTAGCACACTCCTGGAAAACGGTCAGTTTCCGCCCAGAAACACCCACTTCCTGTCAATCACACACCGATCAGCAGAGCGACTGAAAAGCGTCGCTCGCCCTTGTGTAAATTTGCTTAGTTTTGTGTGAAATTACTTGGCGCGAGCGCACTGCGGCCCATACGCATGCGTAGAACAGCCGGTTATTAGCCTGATCGCTATGCTGCGAAAAACGGCAGCGAGCGATCAACTCGGAATGAGGGCCATAGTGGGGTAATTTAGAGTTGATCGCAGCAGCAAATTTGTTAGCCTTTGTGCAAAACCATGTGCACTGCATGGGGGGCAGATGTAACATGTGCAGAGAGAGTTAGATTTGGGTGGGGGGTGTTCAAACTAAAATCTAAATTGCAGTGTAAAAATAAAGCAGCCAGTACTATTTACCCTGCACAGAAACAATATAACCCACCCAAATCTAACTCTCTCTGCACATGTTACATCTGCCCCCCCCCCCCCCCCCAGTGGGGTGTGGTTCATTAGATCGACATGCATTAGGTCGACATACATTGGGTCGACCACTGA